>NW_017099583.1:0-522 GCF_001412225.1 Nicrophorus vespilloides
TATTTGTCTTTAATTTGAATAATTATTGATAATTGTATTATTTATGATAAACGAAGAGAATGATTTGTAAAAACTTTCAATTTTCGAATCAAAGAATTTTTTCCTTATTTTTATTTTTGACTGCACATTCTAAGAAATCATTAATATTTACAACTGTTGCATATTTCACATTCGAACCCCTATTTATTTGTAAAGGTTTACGATTTTCGAATCTAAGAATTTCTTTCTTATTTTTAATTGCAAATTTTATGAAATATTTACAACTGTTGTATATTTCATATTCGAAACCTACATATTTATAAAAGTTTATGATTTTCGAATCTAGGAATTGCTTCCTTATTTTTAATTTTGACTGCAAATTCTAAGAAATGTCTTTAAAATTGTACAATATAAAAAAATAAATAAATACTAACACTATTTATTAAAAATAATCAGAAATTAAAAATGTTGATAATGTTGTTAACAAATTGTAATCAATCTTACTGGAAATCTAACAGTTAGATTTACTTGTTAGTTAGAATC
>NW_017099583.1:650-789 GCF_001412225.1 Nicrophorus vespilloides
AAAAAAATACTAACACTATTTATTAAAAACAATCAGAAATGAAAAATGTTGATAATGTATTAACAAGTTCTAATCAATTTTACTGGAAATCTAACAGTTAGATTTACTTGTTTGTTAGAATCTACTTGCGCTTTACTAA
>NW_017099583.1:795-1236 GCF_001412225.1 Nicrophorus vespilloides
TTTATCTTCGACTTTCTTTTTATCCAAATTGAGCATCATCGGATTGCGCCCGTTCAGCGTGTGAGTGTGTCGTTCCGTTTGGATCCAAATCGAAAATCTTGTCTTCATGGACGTCGTCTATCATACAAGGATTGTTGTAACTCTCTGGAACGTCCATGATCTTAAAGTAAATTGTCTCGTCTAATTGAAAAGTATTCATCATGTTTGTGTTTTTGATCGTTTTCATCGCAATTCGATAATCGTTTTCCATGTCGGCGAGTACAGTTCTCAATTCGTTTCTATCATCTGCAAACAAACAAACAAAGAATGAAATATAATTAAAACAGTCATAATAAAAAATGAACTTTTCTTTTCACATACTCGAGGTCATAATGACTTGGCAATGAATTGTTTCTTTCTTGAATCTAATGAAAATCGGACTTTCCAGCGAAACATCCTTAC
>NW_017099583.1:1250-16947 GCF_001412225.1 Nicrophorus vespilloides
CTTCACCAGCATGTATCTTTCACCTTTAATTATAATAGCTACAACACAAATCGAAATTTAATCGAAATCTCTACAAATGAAGAAAAAGAAACAAAACTCACGCATTTCTGTTATTATTTAACTATGATCGAGTTTCCTTAAGTTTTAATTTCTTAAATAAATATAAAAAAGTAATACTTTTATTTTAGATATGAAAAAACTTTTTCTTTTCCTTTTTAAAATATATTTCATTAAAGTAAATTATTGTCCATTATGCAAACATTCTTTTATGTTTGCAATGTATAATTTGCTTTAATATCGGCGGTATTGATGTATACTACACTATTTTGCAGTCTCGACTATCTTTAAAGCAAAACTTCTGACAAAAAAAAAATAGTTTCTTTTTCGCGTTTCTTCACTACAAAAACCATGGAAGATTAATAAAACTCGCGTTAGTTTCAGAATGTTTCTATCAATATCGCTAATTATGGATGTGGCTGGTGGTGTCGAGGAAGTCATCAATTTCGGATGCAATAAGAGTCTGATTTCAGCGAGAAAATACAAGTTGATCAGATGGTATTGCTACAAAAAAGCGACTCGCGACTTGTTGATGGCTTTATTCTCGAGAGAAACCCTGGCCACGCATAGTTTAACAGGAAAAGGTGGCTACAATAGACGTGATAGGAATTTACCTCCGAGACCGCAGTTGGACGCTAAGATAATAGAGGATTTTATTTTCATAGTTGTAACGAAATGCAATGTCAAAGATTTTTCTTTGATTCGCCTCGCAATCTCGCATAAATGTGCAACCGAGTACAAAATGTATAAGAAACGTATGATGAAGGGGAGCGTGAAAATTGAAAAAGAAAATTAATTAATAATCGAAAAAAAGATTCAAAGATATTTATGAGGTAATGTATTTTGATAATGGTTTTAATAAATGAAATCTATTGTATATAGAATAATTAAAACATGTTTTTAACGATATTTATAAAGATTTGTATTGTATTTTACATATGTTTTTAATAAATAAAATCTATTTTAAATGAAATTTTACATATCTTTTATTATTATTCCCAACAATAATTACTTCAAATTTAATATATAAACAAAAATTTTCAGTAATATCTAAAAAAAAATTAAGTTAAAATTTTTTACTAAACTGAAAAATTTCAAAAAAAAAATAAATTTTAATTGAGTAAAATGATCACAAGTCTTATAATGCTTACGGTTGAATTCCAGGTAACTCACCTACAAATTGCTATGATGTTTACATTGAACTAAAGAAACTACAACAAACAACAAAAAAGAGGAATTAGTACACTTATTTCGAAAAAAAAATATAATTCTAATTTACCTCATTTGTCAATTATAAAAAGCATAAAATAAATTCAATAAATTTGTTAATTATTTCTTAAATAAAACGACATTTAGTATACTAATTCAATCGTTATGAAAACGTGCAAATTCATGTTAATATTGCAGGAAACTAACTGAATTTTGCAATGTTTACGTGCGAGATTTGGGAAAGGAAAACAAATTTTTTGTGAATAATTTTACTAAAAAAGAAAGTCTCAAAGATTGATATGAAATTAGGTTTATAAACTGAATTTGACCGATTTTCATTGTACTATTTCAGTGACTAAATTTCAATAGAATAATTGTGCTTTTAAAGTAGAATTTTGGTTTGAAAATCTCAAAACACAAACAAGAAATCTACAAAAATTAAATAACATAAATTATCGATTTTTTGCTTTGAAAATCTTGAAAATATTTCATTGTCCAGCTTCAATCAGTCCGGATTCGCATAAATACGCTTCGAAAGTCTTAAAACAACTAAATTTTAAGTGATTGACAAAACATAAAAAAGAAATTCTGAAAAAAAAATGGTAAAAATAAAAAATTGATACAAAAATTATTGTAAACTTTTGCGCTACATATCAAATTCGCATTTGAAATCAAATAAAATGAATTACTCGGATACTAGACAACTTAGGATTTCCTCTCTATAAATTTATTAAATTAAATTTAATGTTTTTTTTTTTTTGGAATTTAATCAAAATATTTATCGTAATTTTGTCTGTTTCATAGCGAACGGAGGTGAGTGTGAATGTAACTTTTTTTGCTTAAATAATCGATAAATTCGTCTTTTTCGTAGAAGAACCTTACGGCAAATTTGTGAAGAGAGCGAGTGAGTAGATTCCAATAGATCGAAAATATTTATCGTAATTTGAAACTTCTTTTCGCAGAATATGACCGAGAAACGTGTAAGTATTTTTTACATTTTTTTTATGTACGTTTCTTTTTCTGTTATAACAAATCAAAATATTTCTCAGAATTTGGTAAATTTGAGAGAAATGAAGAGAAATAATGGGTGAGTGAATTTACTTTTTCTTTTGGAATTTAATCAAAATATTTATCGTAATTTTGTCAGTTTCATAGCGGACAAAGGTGAGTGTGAATTTAACTTTTTTTTTTTGTTTAAACAAGCGATAATTTCGTCTTTTTCGTAGAAGAACCTTACGGGAAATTTGAGAAGAGAGCGAGTGAGTAGATTCGAATAGATCGGAAATATTTATCGTAATTTGAAACTTCTTTTCGCAGAATATGACCAAGAAATGCGTGAGTATTTTCTGTTCGGAAACCGAGAAATATTTACAGTGATTTTTGGTTTTGTTGAAATGAACTTTAACGAAAATATTTTTTTGTCCAACGAATGTCCAGATGTTAAATATACTTTTTCTTGTTTACATTTAAATATTTTTCTCATTTCTTTTTTGTTCACAGCAGCAATTAAATGTTGTCATCGCGAATATTTGTTGTTGCGTTATATTAGATCAGCGAAGAAGTATCATTGTGTGGCTAAATGCGTGAGCATTGTTCGACACCGTCCGTCCGCCCAGATTAAGATAAATGATAAATTATACATTCACGTTCATAAGAAAGAAGTTAATTTATGCACTGTACTTGAGTTGTCAGGTAAACTCAATGCTTTTATTGTGTATAAACTTATACACATTCGTTTACATTTCTATATTTTGCAGATGATTTTGAAGAACTTGAAGACCTGTTGCCTTTGAATCCGTGTTCCAAATCGTTGGGGTACGTTAGACGGGCCACGGAGTCCAACGGAACTAGATATTACACTTTGGGACCGAACAAAACACCGATCACACCTTTAATGTTGTGTTGCATCGATTGGGATTCCGCTGAGCTCGCAATTCAAAGTTTACTTTATATTGTGTTCGGCGAGAAAGCCATCGCCACTAAATGTCTTCGAGGATTGGATTCGAATAAATTGCAAGATGTAGTTCACGTTGTTAGCGAGGAAAGGAACACCAAATACGACAAAGTGATGGCTCTGGTTATAAAGAAGTTGAGGATTGATAAGGAGCGCTATAGAACGCGTAATATTAAGAAATGGGAGCGTTAGTGTCTCAATCCATATGTTTTATATCGTCATTTTAAATTTTTAATAAATTTATGCAATTTTCGTCGATTATTCTTTATTTTTATCGTACAAATTTCTTAAATTTTATTTAAAAATCCATAAACTTCATTTCTATACTAATCTGTGTGTAAATTTTAGTTTTTTTTTTGTAATATAAAATTTTGATATTTTTCATGAAATATTTTGAAATATTCACAATTTTTACATATTTTCACAGTTTTATTTTTGAATATTATATAAATACTATTGGGAATGAAAATGATAAATCAATCACGAAAAAATAATGCGGTTTGTACAAATTATACGATTTGCAAAAAAATTACTAACGTTATTTTTAATTTTAATAAAGACACATATTTTATATATTATTTTCGTCGATTCTTCTTTACTTTTATCGTTCAAATTACTTAAATTTAATTTAAAAATCCATAAACTTCATTTCTATACTAATCTGTGTGTAAATTTTAGTTTTTTTTTGTAATATAAAATTTTGATATTTTTCATGAAATATTTTGAAAAATTCACAATTTTTACATATTTTCACCGTTTTATTTTTGAATATTATATAAATACTTATTGGTAATGAAAATGTTAGAACATTCACGAAAAAATAATGCGTTTTATACAAATTATACGATTTGCAAAAAATTACTAACGTTATTTTTAATTTTAATAAAGACAGATATTTTATATATTATTTTCATCGGTATTTCTTTTCCTTTTATTGTTCAACTTTCTTTAATTTGATTTAAAAAAACTTAAACTTCATTTCTATACTAATCTGTGTGTAAATTTTAGTTTTTTTTTGTAATATAAAATTTTGATATTTTTCATGAAATATTTTGAAAAATTGATTTTTCACAATTTTTTTACATATTTTCACTTTCATTTCATTTTTCATTTTTGATTATTATATTAATACTATTGGAAATGAAGATGTTAAAACATTCACGAAAATATAATACGTTATACACATAAAATACGATTTGCAAGAAAAAGTTAAAGGATAAAAAGAAATACTCAACAAATACTAAATTATATGCTGAAATATCATGCATAGTGTGACTTCGATCAGTGCTGATTCTATATAGTCCGGTTTGAAAATCTTAAAACACAAACAAACAAAAATCTACAAAAAAATATTTTTTTTTATATATTAAAAATTATTGGTTTTTCGCTTTGAAAAACGCAAGACAAAACTAAATTTTCAATTGAAATCAAATTTAATTGGATTCTCTATAGTCCGATTTGAATAGTCCTGTTTCAATCAGTCCGGATTCTCTATAACACGTGTTGAAAGTGTTATAACCAAATCGAATTTTATGACAAATTTATCGTATTTTTTTCTTCAATTTTCTTTCTGTAAAAGCTTCAAAAGATCTCAATTAGACCGATTTTTTTACGTAACCGATTAACTAAATTGTATGCCGAAATAGCACACATAGTGCGGCTTCGATCAGTGCTGATTTACCATAGTACGGTTTGAAAATCTTAAAACACAAACAAACAAAAATCTACACAAAAAATATTTTTTTATATATGAAAAATTATTGGTTTTCCGCTTTGAAAAGCGCGAGACAAAACTAAATTTACAATTGAAATTGAATTTCATTCGATTCTCTATAGTCTGGTTTGGATAGTCCTGTTTCAATCAGTGCGGATTCACTATAACACTTGTTAAAAGTCTTATAACCAAATCGAATTTTATGACAAATTTATCGTATTTTTTGTCTCGATTAGACCGGATTTTTTACGTAACCAATTAACCAGATTATGACACGCATTTCCGTACTGAATGAAACGAAATTATTCGTTAAAATAAATGTAATGAATTCTACGATTTTTCAATAACATTTATTCAAATCTTTGCATTTTTACACACAGTCTGTTTTATTCGTACAGAGAGATAAAAATTTATCGAGAACTATTTTTTTTTTGTTGTTGTTGCTGCAAAATATCGCGATGCAAACTGCAAAATAAACGTGGCACATATCAAAACGAACGACGTTAACGTGCACACTTTGGCATTTCGAACAATAAAAATATTGGAATTGAAATAAATTGAATTTATTTATAATTGACAAATATTTTAACTTGTTAGATTTTCGTTTCTGTAATTCTGTTCGATTTTATTTTAATTACAATAAATGGGTTAGTAAATTTCACTATTTCATTTTTTTTTGTTTTCTCTCTCTTTCTTTTCGGGTTTTGAATTTTGAATCGAAATATTTATCGTGATTTCTTTCGCTTTTCGCAGGGGATTCAAATCAAAACCGAAAGACAAAATTGGTAGCACAATCACACAGCAAATATGAGAAACGAGCGAGTGAGTAAAGTCCAACTTATTTGGTTCAATTCGTAGAAATAGTTATATTAATTCTATCCCTTTTTTTTATAGGAATTACCAATAGAAATGAACAAAGAACAGGTGAGTAATTTTCACTTTTTTTTTAAATAAATTAAAACTATTTGTTTCGTAGCCCTCACGAAAAAGGCTAGGAAAAAAGGTGAGTAAATTTCACTTACTTTCAATTTTAATGAATCGAAAATATTTGTGCATGAATTCGTTAGCAAATTCAAGTGAATGGAACAGAAAAACTGATGAGCAAATTGCACTTTTTGTTTTGTTTTTATAAAAACATAATATTTATACTAAATTGTGTGTGTGTTTTTTTTTTCGTAGCAACTACGAAAAAACGTAGAAACGCCGAACAAACAGGTGAGAAAATTTCACTTTTCTTTCTTGTTTTAAATGAAAATATTTCTTATAATTTTACTGTGTTTTTTTTTTCGTAGCAAGTACGAGCCAAAGTGCATCAACTTCAGGTGTAGGTGAGGAGACAAATTATGTGTAAATTCCAAGTTATTTTCAATTTTTTACTAATTTGTCTTTTTCGTAGCAACTACGAACAAATACGTCGAAATGAAAGGTGAGAAAATTTCAATTTGTTGGTAAATTATCGTAATTTTGCGTTTTTTTTCGTAGCAACTTCAAGCAAATGTGTCCAGAAAATGGGTGAGAAATTTTCATTTCTTTTAAATTCTGAAACTTCAAATGAGCAAGCGAATGTGAGCAAACAAATAGGTGAGAAAATTTTAAGTTTTCGAAAAAAAAAATCAAAATAATTCGTCGTTTTTCGTAGCAACTTCAAGTGGATGCGACGAAAGAAATTGTGAGTAAATTACAAGTTTTCTTTGTTCTTATTTCAATAAAACGAAATGTTTGTACTAATTTGCCTCTTTTTTTTCGTTGCAAATTTGAATGAAGTTGACGATCCAATGGGTGAGTAAATTTCGTTTTCTTGTTTCAAATCAACATATTTATACTAATTTGTCATTTTCGTAGCAAATTCAAGTGAATCTGATGAGTCTGATGAATCTGATGATTCAATGAGTGAGTTTTTTTTTTGTTTAATGAAAATATTCACACTAATTAGTTTTCTTTTAGCATCTTCAAGTGAAAGCGAAGAATATAATTGTGAGTAAATACCAAGTTTTTTTTTCTCGTTTTAATGCGTCAATTTTGTTTTTTCGTAGCAAATTCAAGTGAATCTGACGAAGAAGTAGGTGAGAAAATATCACATTCCACTTTTTTGAATCAAAATATTTATAGTAAACTTGTCTGTTTCGTAGCAACTTCGAACAAATACGTGGAACAAATGGGTGAGAAAAGTTCTGTTATTTTCAATCAAAATATTTTTACTAATTTGTCTTTTTCGTAGTAAATTCAAGTGAATCTGATGAAACGATAAGTGAGTAAACTCTTTTGTAATCAACATATTTATAGGAAATTTATCTTTTTTTCGTAGCATCTTCAGGTGAATGCAAGAAAAGTAGAAGTAAGTAAATTCCAAACTTTTTCTTTAATTACGTTTAATGCATCGATTTTTTGTTCGTAGTAAATTCAAGTGAATCCGACGAACAAGTAGGTAAGAAAATTTCATTTCCTTGCTTTAAATCAAAAAATATTTATAATAAATGTTTCATTTTCGCAGCAAGTTCGACTGAATACGTCGAAAAAACAGGTAAGAAATTTTCAGTTTTCAAAAAAAAAATCAAGTATATTTTGTCTTTTTCATAGAGAATTGTGAATCTTCAGGTGAAGACGAGGAACGTAATTGTGAGTAAATACCAAGTTTTTTTTTTTCCGTTTTAATGCGTCAATTTTGTTTTCTTTTTCTTAGCAAATTCGAGTGAATCTGAGGAACATGTAGGTGAGAAAATTTCATTTTTTTGTTTCAAATCAAAAAATATTTATGGTGAATTTGTCTTTTTCTTAGCATCTTCGACCAGACGTGTCGTAATAACAGGTGAGATTTTTCCTGTTTTCAAAAAAAAAAATATTCACACCGATTTGTTTGTTTTCGTAGTAAATTCATGTGAAACTGAATCTTCAGATGAATGCGAGGAATCTAGTTGTGAGTAAATACCAAGAATTTTAGTTTTAATAAAAAAAAAATCTTTTTGTTGTTTTTTGTAGCAAATTCAAGTGAATCTGACGAACGAACAATAGGTGAGAAAATTTCCATTTTCTTGTTTTAAAACAAAAGTTTTATGGTGAATTTGTCTTTTTCGTAGCAACTTCGACCAATAACGTCGAAAAATCAGGTGAGAAAAGATATTTTTTTTTTTAGTTTTGCAAAAAATCAAAACATTTATGGTAAAATTATCTGTTTAGAGGCAACTTCGAGCGTATGCGTCGACGAAACAGGTGAGAAAAGTTCTTTTTTTTTAAGTTTTCCAAAAAAAAGATCAACTTTTGTCGTTTTCGTAGCAAATTCAAGTGAATCTGAATCTTCGAGTGAAGACGAGGAACCTGATTGTGAGTAAATTTCAAGTTTTTTTTTTCGTTTAAATGAACATTTCTTTTCGTAGCAAATTCAAGTGAATCTGACGAACCAAACGGTGAGAAAATTTCATTTTCGATTTTCCAAATCAAAAAATATTTATACTAATTTGATCTTTTTTCGTAGAATCTTCAAATAAATGCGAAGAAAGAAATTGTGAGTTAACTTCAAGTTTTTTTTACCCTTTAGATCCAAAATATTTAAACTAATTTGTCTTTTTTCGTAGCAAATTCAGGTGACTCCGATGAATATATAGGTGAGTAAATTTCATTGTCCACTGTTGAATCAAAATATTCAAATCTGTCTTTTTTTCGTAGAATCTTCAAATGAATATCAGGAAGCAAATTGTGAGTAAATTTCAATTTTTTTTTTTTGTTTAAGATAAAAATGTTCATACTAATATGTCAATTTCGTAGCAACTTTGAATGATCGCGAGGAGAAATGTGAGTAAACTTCAGTTTTTGTAAACAAATGAAAATATTCATACCAACCGTTTTCTTTTTTGTAGCATCTTCGAGTGACGAAGAAATTAAAAGTGAGTAAATTTCACTTATTTTTGAAAATATTCATACTAATTTGTTTCATTCGTAGCAATTCTGATGAGAAATATGCGAAAATGTAAGAAAATTTATTATATTAAAGTTTTATACCCATTTTTTGATTATTTTAAGGAATCAAAATATTTATACTCATTTGTTTTTTTTTTGTTTTTCATAGCAACTTCCAGCGAATCTGATGAAGAATGTAAGTAATTTTTGTTTTGTTTTAACGATTCAAATTGTTTTTTTGTTTTGTTTTCCATAGCAACTTCCAGCGAATCTAATGAAGAACGTGAGTCATTTTTGTTTTTATAAAACAAATGTTTTATATCAATTGTTTTTCTTTCGTAGCAACTTTGAGTAAATCTAAGAAAATAAAGCGTGAGTAAATTTCAATAAACTTTTTTTTCTTAATTTGCTTTTTTTTTGTTTTCATAGCAACTACCTCCGATTCTGATGAAGAATGTGAGTAATTTTTGTTTTGTTTTAACGATTCAAATTGTTTATACCAATTGTTTTTTGTTGTTGTTTGTAGCAACTTCCAGCAAATCTAGTGATGAACGTGAGTTATTTTTGTTTTTACAAAACAAATGTTTTATAACAATCGTTTTTTTTTTCATAGCAACTTCGAGTAAACCTAAGAAAATGAAGCGTGAGTAAATTTCAATATATTTTTTTTGCAAATTTGTTTATTTTGTTTTGTTTTTTGTTTTTATAGCAACTACCTCCGATTCTGATGAAGAATGTGAGTAATTTTTGGTTTAACAATTCAAATTTTCTATAGCAATTGTTTTTTTTTGTTGTTTTTCGTAGCAACTTCCAGCGAATCTAGTGATGAACGTGAGTCATTTTTGTTTTTGTTTTTACAAAACAAATGTTTTATAACAATTGTTTTCTTTCGTAGCAACTTTGAGTAAATCTAAGGAAATGAAGCGTGAGTAAATTTCAATACAACTTTTTTTGCTAATTTCTTTAATTTGATTTTTGTTTGTTTTCATAGCAACTACCTCCGATTCTGATGAAGAATGTGAGTAAATTTTGTTTTGTTTTAACGATTCAAATTGTTTTTTTGTTTTGTTTTCCATAGCAACTTCAAGCGAATCTAGTGATGAACGTGAGTCAATTTTGTTTTTACAAAACAAATGTTTTATATCAATTTTGTTTTTCTTTCGTAGCAACTTTGAGTAAACCTAAGAAAATGAAGCGTGAGTAAATTTCAATATAACTTTTTTTTCTTAATTTGTTTAATTTGTTTTGTTTTTTGTTTTCATAGCAACTAAATCAGATTCTGATGAAGAATGTGAGTAATTTTTGTTTTAACGATTCAAATTGTTTATACCAATTGTTTTTCTGTTTTGTTTTCTATAGCAACTTCCAGCGAATCTAGTGATGAACGTGAGTCATTTTTGCTTTTGTTTTTACAAAACAAATGTTTTATATCAATTGTTTTTCTTTCGTAGCAACTTTGAGTAAATCTAAGAAAATGAAGCGTGAGTAAATTTCAATATAACTTTTTTTTTCTTAATTTGTTTAATTTGTTTTGTTTTTTTTTGTTTTCATAGCAACTACCTCCGATTCTGATGAAGAATGTGAGTAATTTTTGTTTTGTTTTACCTTTCAAATTGTTTATACCAATTGTTTTTTTTTTGTTGTTTTTCGTAGCAACTTCCAGCGAATCTAGTGATGAACGTGAGTCATTTTTGTTTTTGTTTCTACAAAACAAATGTTTTACACCAACTGTTTTTTTTTCATTCGTAGCATCTTTGACTAAATCTAAGGAAACAAAGCGTGAGTAAATTTCAATATTATTTTTATTCTTAATTTAAGAAATCAAAATATTTACATCAATTTCTTTCATTTTTTGTTTGTTTTCATAGCAGATACATATGAAACTGTTGAAGAATGTGAGTAATTTTTGTTTTCTTTTAAGAATTCCAATTATTTATACCAATTGTTTTTTGTAGCAACTTCCGGTAAATGTGAGTATTTTTTTGTTGTTTGTTTGTTTGTTTTTGTTTTAACAAATCAAATGTTTTAAACCAATTTTTTCATAGCATCTTTGAGTAATTAAATTTCAATTTATTATTTTTATTAATTTATAAGGGATCTAAGTGTTTACATTAATTTGTTTTTTTTTCTTGTTAGTTTTCGTAGCAACTTGCCATAAATCTGATGAAGAATGTGAGTAAATTTTGTTTTGTTTTAACGATTCAAATTGTTTATACCAATTGTTTTTTTTTTTGCTTTGTTTTCCATAGCAACTTCCAGCGAATCTAGTGATGAAAGTGAGTAGTAATTTTTGTGTGCACAAATCAAATGTTTTATAACATTTTGTTTTTTATTTTCGTTGCATACTCATTTTTGTTTTGTTATTGTTATTGGAACGAGTGGAATTTTTTTTTGCTAATTTGTTTAATTTGATTTTTGTTTTCGTAGCAACTACCTCCGATTCTGATGAAGAATGTGAGTATTTTTTGTTTTGTCTTAACGATTCAAATTGTTTATACCAATTGTTTTTTTTTTTGCTTTGTTTTCCATAGCAACTTCCAGCGAATCTAGTGATGAACGTGAGTCATTTTTGTTTTTATCAAACAAATGTTTTATAACAATTGTTTTTTTTTGTCGTAGCAACTTTGAGAAAACGTAAAAAAGCGAGACGTGAGTAAATTTCAATTATTAAGTAATCAAAATATTTACACTAATTTATTTATTTTTGGGTTGGTAGTAACTAAGAGGAAATTGGGCAAACACATTCGTGAGTGATTTGTGTTTTGTTTTAATAAAACAACTCATTTGTTTTTTTTATTTTCTTTTATTTTATAGTGACTTTAAGCAAATACGAGGATCCTGCGAGTGAGTAAATTTCAAGTTTCGTTAATAAATTGAAATATTTATCGTCTTACTTTTTTTTCTTTTCTCATAGAAACTATTAAAGAGTGTGACGCAATAATAGGTGAGTAAATTCCACTTAATTGTTGTTTACATCAATCAAAATGTTTGTACTAAATTCGCTTTAATTTTGTAGAAAAGTTGACACTCGCTGATAATGTTATAAGTGAGTAATTTCACTCTTTATTATGAAAATTTTGTGGGTAATTTTTTTTTTGTTTTTTCGTAGAAAACATATTGGTATCTTTGAAACCAAAGAGTGAGTAAATTTCATGATTATTGTACGTATTTCTACTAATTTATCGTTTCAGTTTTAACTGTGAGTGCGAAGACTAAGAGATGTGAGTAAATTTAATGTTTATTTTTGCAATTAATAATAAAAAAAAATGGTCTTTTTTTCGTAAAGTATATTCGAGGGAATGTCTAAATCACGTTCATTATGTACTAAGATATGTGCACTCGGAAAAGATGTACGATATACTCGCTACAGATAGTGACGTTATAATGTACGGTGCATCTGATACGATTGAAAAACGCAAAACTTACTTATTGACGTGGCTCAATACGAAACAGCTGTGCAAGGCAGTCCATACACCGGGTAAGACAATTAGTTTTTTGTTTTCGTTCTTTAATTGTTTTCTTTTTTTGTTTCGTTTTCGTTTTTGTTTTAGAAGATAAAGTTGATGCGCTTTATTACAAGTCGAGACGTACTGTACGTCTCGGTGCGTTTCGATCGAATTACCCGATGTTCAAGATGAACCACGACGATGATGAGATGAGGACGTACGTTCTGGGACCGAACGGAACGGAAATTTCCGAATGCTGGATGAACCGGGTGCCGGTGCACTGCTACAAAGCGACGATTTGCTCTCTGATGAGTATCCTCTTCAATAAGAAAACTTGGGACTTGACCTGCGTGTACGGTTTGGACAGGAAGAAGGTCAACGATATTGTCGTCTGCGTGAGCGAAAACTACTCCGTCACGAGAGCGGCGGTGATGAAATGCATGAACGAACAGTGCAAGATCGTGTCGAAGTCTTTGATGAAGCAAGAGAGAAAAGTGCAAAAGCACTGATTCAATTTTTGACGATGAACGCAAATAATTGACTCAGTCTCATTCATTTTATATTTATATATCAATCAACGTTTTTAATTTACACTTGTTTTAATCAAGACTAACAGTTTTATACGATGCAATAAAAATATACAATTATCAATAAGTACACTAATCTGAAGCAAATATTTCAAATTTCCAACTGTGATATTTGTAGCGGTAATTTACGGTCAAATTGTTTTGAAATCTCCAAAATCGAGTGTATTTACAGATTATTAATTATCAATAAGTACTCTAATTTAACAAATATTCATAGAATTTACACTTTTTTCTTACTTGCAGCTCATTGGACGTTGGAGATGCGTACTGAAGGTACAAACAGTTTCATGTTGGTATAAAAAGGACGAAAAGCAAGTTTTTATCTTGTACCAGTCACAAGCCTACTATAGTTTTGAATTTTGAACTTAACCCAAAGCAGACTAAAATTTGAAATGGGTAAGTTTACACTTTCCATTAATATCATAATCTTTGTTATTTATTCTATATATTTTTCATTTGGATTTGGAATCAGTTCCTCAAATAAACGTAGATAACGAAGAAATGTTGCGTGAGGAAGCAATGGGACTAGTTCCTCAAGTAAACGTAGATAATGAAGAAATGTTGCGTGAGGAAGCAATGAGATTAGTTCCTCAAGTAAACGTAGATAATGAAGAAGTTTTGCGTGAGGAAGTAATGGAATCAGTTCCTGAAATAAACGTAGATAATGAAGAAATGTTGCGTGAGGAAGCAATGGGACTAGTTCCTCAAGTAAACGTAGATAATGAAGAAGTGTTGCATGAGGAAGCAAATGAATCAGTTCCTTAAATAAACGTAGATAACGAAGAAGTTTTGCGTGAGGAAGTAATGGAATCAGTTGCTCAAGTAAACGTAGATAATGAAGAAGTGTTGCATGAGGAAGCAATGGAACAAAGGGATGAAGTTACTGATGGCGAGGATACTGACGAAGAATAGATGGATATGTCTAGTTTCGGTTGAAACGGGAGTATGATACTCCCGGAGCAATTCCAGTCTATTAAATGGAATTGCTATAAAAGAGCAAAACGTACGTTGATGCAGGTGCTTTTTACCAGAAAAACTATGGCAACTCATAGCTTAACTGGAAAAGCCAGTATTGCTCTGCTTGACACCGGTAGAAAACCGAGACCGCAATTGAACATTGAATTGGTCGAGGACATCGTGAGCATCGTGATATGAAAAAATGTGATGTTCGCAGAAATGAAGTTCGTCAAGTTATAACTAGAAAATGTTCCGATGAGCGTAAGATGGCGAAGAAACGTGGAGAAATTTGAAGCTGGACAAACAAAATTTTACGAAATTCCATTGTATATTAGTAAACTTTTTCCCTGTCTTTTTTTTTATAAAAATAAACATAGATAATGAAACTTAGTCTTTTCTTTGTAATTTATACAGATTTTAAACACAATTACTCATTTCGTAAACGAAACAACAATAATAACTAAGAAACTATCCGAAGTTTTGTTTCAAATTCAAATTTTGAAAGTTTAATGCAAAAAAAGAGAACTTTGCAATTTTTGCACAGTTTGTCCGAAATGAATTGTGATTGTTATATCGATTTTTCTCAAAGGCTGTTAGAGAAAAAAAAACAGAAAATTTCGAAAACCGAATTCTTTGTCTCAAATGTAAATTATATATGTAATTCGTTTAAGAAGACTAAATGTTTGCTTACTTGAACTTTTATTTACAATAATTTTTCATAAACGAAGAAAAGTAATAAAATTTTGCATTATTTTTACCCTCCAATAAAAAAATTAATTTTATTACAGCAAACTTAGAATAAAAGTAATAAATCATTCATTTTATCTGCTTGGAAGTAAGAGACTAATTAATATTAGTTTTACAAGAAAAAAAATTAAAAAAAAAATTGAAAAATAATATTTGTAAAAATGAAAAAATTTGAAAAGCAAATCCGTTTTCTCAAAGAAGAATTCATGAAAAATATGTGCGATTGGTTTACTAAGACTAAACGTATTCTTATTTAAACTTTTGTTTCAAATAATTATTAATTATTCGTAATTGAAAAATTATTCTGAGAAAAAGTCGGAAAATTTCACAAATTTTTATGTAATAAATCATTCTAATCATTCATTTTATTTGTTTCTAGGTAAGAGATTAATTAATATTATTATTATAAATAAAAATTTGGAAAAAAAATATACATTGCAAATAATAGGAGACGTGCGATTATTTAATTAATTTCAGTAATCCGAACGTTTGAAACTACCACTCTTTTTTATGTTCATGCCTTCTTTTCTCTTCATTTTGAAGAAATCCTCCAGTAGATAACACAACTATAGCCAATGAAATTTTAACTTATAATAATTATTGCTGGGAATAATATATAAAAAACATAGAAAATACAATAGATACCTTTATAAATATCTTTAAAATAATAATAATAAAAAACATATGAAGAATTTCATTTAAAATAGATTTTATTTATTAAAAACATAGAAAATACAATAGAAACCTTTATAAATATATTTAAAAACATGTTTCAATTATTTTATATACAATATTATTATAAACACATTACCTCATAAATATCTTTAAATCTCATTCATTTTACGTTTCTTATACATTTTGTGCTCGTCGGCACATTTATGCGTGATTACGTGGCGAATCAAAGAAATCTCTTTGACCTTGCATTTCTTTGCAACTGTGAAAACTACATCATCTATTATTTCAGCGTCCAACTGTGGTTTCGGCGGTAAATTCCTTTCAGGTTATTGTTGCACTTTCCCTGATTAAAGTGCGTGGCCAAGGTTTCTCTCGAGAATAAAGCCATCAACATGTCATGAGTCGCTTTTCTGTAGCTATACCATCTGATCGAATTGTATTTTCGCGCTGATATCGCACT
>NW_017099583.1:16972-17206 GCF_001412225.1 Nicrophorus vespilloides
AAATTGATGACATCATCATCATCATCCATGGATTTGCGTTTCCTTTCAGGTTTATTGTCTTCTTGTTTTACTTCAACCTCTTGCTTCATCTCAACTTCATCCTCATTATCATCAATGTTAATAGTTTCTACTTCCTCTTCAACTATATATACATCTTCTTCTTCTTCTTCTACCGTCGTGCTGACTGTAACTTCATCTTCCACTTGAATTTCATCAGCTTCATCTTCTTCCATA
>NW_017099584.1:0-900 GCF_001412225.1 Nicrophorus vespilloides
TGAGAATTTGAGTTGTGTCAATTTGGTTAAGTGGAGTTTCCTTGATTTCACGAAAGTAACGCAGTTTTCTTGTAAGTTTTATTTGTATCGATATTTCGATTTTCTGGAGTGAAAATGAAGTGAAAATTTCATCCAATTGCCAATTGAATTTTGTTAAAAATGTAAACTAATGTAAAATGTTTAATTTCAAACCGGACTATAGTGAATCCGCACTGATTGAAGTCGCACTATTCGAAGTTTTATATTTGGAACGCTCTATGAAATTTGATGAAAATCTAATGAAATGTGAACTTCAGTTTTACACGAAATATTATACAGACTGAACCAATTAAGTTAATTGGTCGTGCGATGCAAATTAATCCACCTGTTCCAACTTTTTTAGTTATATTTAAAAAAAAAGAATGAGAAAAAAATTGGGGATGAAATTACAATTTCATTTGCATTCGTTGAAATGAAGTTAATCTGGATTGCATCAATTACTCTTTGCTTGTAAGTCCGTTTTTCTCTCTCTTTCGTTCTTTCCTCTATCATTATCTCTTTCTCTTTTCAATGCTGCGACATTTGATCGGAAATCTGTTACCAGAAACGTATTACAATTAAAGATTGCGATCGGATTGAAATCTCATATCTAGTGGACAAAATGTGGACAAAACGTAAAAACGATCACTTTCATCACGATTTAGTTTTTCTCGATGACAAAAATAATAGAGTCTGTTTGATGATGGTTTTCAATTTTTTTTGTGATGAATTTTCAGGAAGAGACGATTTTTTGGGATTCGATGTAAAAGGAGAATAAAACGCGTTTGGAATGGGGGGATTTTCTGCTATATTCTTTATCTTTTGTAAAAGAAAGCTGGAATACGAGACGAATGAAATCACTGCTGAGAATTTGAATTGTGT
>NW_017099584.1:925-4970 GCF_001412225.1 Nicrophorus vespilloides
GACAAAATGTGGACAAAACGTAAAACGATCACTTTCATCACGATTTAGTTTTTCTCGATGACAAAAAAAATAGTCTGTTTGATGATGGTTTTCAATTTTTTTTGTGATGAATTTTCAGGAAGAGACGATTTTTTGGGATTCGATGTAAAAGGAGAATAAAACGCGGTTGGAATGGGGGGATTTTCTGCTATATTCTTTATCTTTTGTAAAAGAAAGCTGGAATACGAGACGAATGAAATCACTGCTGAGAATTTGAATTGTGTCAATTTGGTTAAGTGGAGTTTCCTTGATTTCACGAAAGTTACGCAGTTTTCTTGTAAGTTTTATTTGTATCGATATTTCGACTTTCTGGAGTGAAAATGCAGTGAAAATTTCATCCAATTGCCAATTGAATTTTGTTATAAATGTAAACTAATGTAAAATGTTTAAATTCAAACCGGACTATAGTGAATCCGCACTGATTGAAGTCGCACTATTCGCAGTTTTATATTTGGAACGCTCTATTAAATTTGATGAAAATCAAATGAAATGTGAACTTCAGTTTTACACGAAATATTATACAGACTGAAAAAATTAAGTTAATTGGTCATGCGATGTAAATTAATCCACCTGTTCCATCTTTTTAGTTATAATTTAAAAAAGAATGAGAAAAAATTGGGGATGAAATTACAATTTCATTTGCATTCGTTGAAATGAAGTTAATCTGGATTGCATCAATTACTCTTTGCTTGTAAGTCCGTTTTTTCTCTCTCTCTCTTTCTTTTGTTCTTTCCTCTCTCATTATCTCTTTCTCTTTTCAATGCTCCAAAATTTGATCGGAAATCTGTTACCAGAAACGTATTACAATTAAAGATTGCAATCGGATTGAAATCTCATGTCTAGTGGACAAAATGTGGACAAAACGTAGAAACGATCACTTTCATCACGATTTAGTTTTTCTCGATGACAAAAAAATAGAGTCTGTTTGATGATGGTTTTCAATTTTTTTTAAATTTTTTTTGTGATGAATTTTGAGGAAGAGACGATTTTTTGGGGTGTTTGCGGATGAGGAGAAGAGAGAAAGAGAGAGGCGGCGGCGGTTTCGTGGGCATCATTTTGTAGTAGTGGGCCGAATCAATATTACACAGGTATTATAATACATGCGCACAATATAATGTGGAGCACGGAGGCGGCCTTTGCCAACACACCTTTTGTTTTTATTTTTGTTTTTTTGTTTCACGATTCGTTGTCATTTGTTAAACTTTTTCGTTGTCTTAGCGACACAAATTGCGTTATTATCGCTTTGCAACTCTCGAATTAGTTTCAGATAAATCTAATCCGCTAACACACTGGAACTGCGCAATATATTAATTAAAGTGTTCTCGGTGGTTGAGGAAACCTACCTCCATCCCCAGATCCCTCCTGCATCCCTTAACCAAGGCAACGGCATTCCATCACACGCTGCTGCCAACCGAAAACAAAAACGGAAATCCCTTAATTAAATTAATTGCAAGAACAATCTAGGGGGGCTGTGAAGGAGGAGAAAGGAAACAACGTTGATTTAAGCGCATTACTTCTTGTCGCTTTACGCCCATATCGAGAACGCCAGAGCCAAAAACACACACATACAACCTAAAACGAAAATAATTTCAGAGGGAGAGAGAGAGAACGAAATGAAATTGGATATAGTAATTAGTTTCGCTGGATTCGAGCGGAGATTAATAACTCCCTATTAATTTCAACGCAATCGATTTCATTCATTTGTTGTTTCTAACGAGTAAATAATTCGCTAATGACAGTTAACGAATCTGGTGATGTTAATTTATTTAAGTTTGTTAACTGCAGCTGTCAATAAGTACCAAAAAATAATTAATAACATCTGACAGTGACAACTAATAGTGTTTTTTTTTTCAAATAATTACTGTCATAACCTGCTTATCGAGTAAATGCAATGAATTTCAATTTTGATAAGATGTGATCAATAATACGTTTTAGTCTTTATTGATCTAATAGTAAATAATTCATTAATTACCATTGGTAAATCTAGTTTGACAAACAATTGACAGCATCTGTCATTTTTGTGACAGCCGATTGAAAGGTTAACACACTAATATCATTCATCTTTTGTTGTTTTCATAACCAAGAATTAAATTCGTAATTACAGTTTGCAAAGTTTGGTGACAGAAATTTATTCATGTTTCTCTATCTGTCAATCAAAATTGTTCTTGTAAATCAATTGCATATTGTTTAGCAATTCATAAAATCTCACAAACAATTGACAGCATCTGTCATTTTTGTGACAGCTTATTGAAAGGTTAACGCACTAATATCATTCATCTTTTGTTGTTTTCACAACTAAGAATTAAATTCGTAATTACAGTTTGCGAGTTTGTTGACAGAAATTTATTCATGTTTCTCTATTTGTCAATCCAAATTGTTCTTGTAAATCAAGTACAATTTCATATTATTTAAGCAATTCATAAAATCTCATCATAAAATCTGTCATTTGTATAATTTGTGACATTTTTAAATCCTATAAACTTTACATCTGTATCAACAACAATAACTAAAATTTCAATAAAAGTACAGACATACCTCGCATAGTGCGGCTTCATTATAGTGCGGTTTTGAATATGTCAAAACGAAATTAGTTTTTTTTTACTCTTTGACAATAATTGAAGAAACGTAGATTTGCTTATTAAACTGTAAACATAAGAAATTGATACATAACAGTAGAATGATACATACGTAATTCATCAGTGACAGTTAGTACTATAGCTGTCAGTTAAAACACTAAATAGAAAATTGATGGTTCTGACAAACATTTGACAGGATCTGTCATGAGTAAATATTACATTTTTATCAAAAAACTAATTCATATATTGATTTCGTAAATGAAAGTTGATCTAAAATGAATAATTTGAATGAAAATGTTCAAATATAATATATAAATATCTAATTAACATTTAAGTACGTTAATAATCCTTAATGAAATAAATTTGTAGCTTTAAAGGTTTAAAGTTGAGATAGAAAAATGTTAAAACTATATTAAAGTAATTTAAATAAATTGAAGTAATTAATAATATTATAATTAAATTTACATTTTGTTAAGTAATTAAGTGAACATTTAAATGGAAAAACAACATTTTGAATGCATCAACTAAAAATCTGTTTTAAGGAAGTTGAATAATTTCAAATTCTCTTATAAAATAACGAATGAGTTTGTAAAAAAAAAATTGTTATCAAAACTGTTGCAAGAAACGTAAAGATACTATTACTTTAGATCGTATTTGAAAGTAGGCAAAAGCAGAGATTAAATATGGCAGATTGGAATTTAATCCGGCGTAAACAAGTCGAAGAAGAAGGAGAGAAGCAGATGGGATGAGAAAGAGGAAGGAAAATGCAATTTGCCAGTCGAGAAATTCATTAAGGGCATAAAAACTAAAAACTAAAACCGTTTTCAAAGGACGCTGCAGAGCGCACAGGTGAACAAACATATACCTTTTTTTTGATTTTTAAATAATCAAAGTAATAATTAATATTCGGATCTGAAAATTGCAATAATTCCGTTGTGCATAAATTGATGTGTGAATAATAGATCCTTGGAACAGTAGAGGATTACAAACGATCAGAGACATGCGCTTATTTAATTAATTTCACTAATCCGTTCTTTTTCTATGTCCTTCTCTTCATCTTCATCAAGCCATCTTCCAGTAGATAACAGAACTATAGCCAATGAAATGTTAACTTATAATAATTATTGCTGGGAATAATATATAAAAAGATATGAAGAATTTCATTTAAAATAGATTTTATTTATTAAAAACATAGAAAATACAATAGAAACCTTTATAAATATCTTTAAAAACATGTTTCAATTATTTTATATACAATATTATTATAACATTACCAAAACACAATACCTCATAAATATCTTTGAATCTCATTCATTTTACGTTTCTTATACATTCTGTGCTCGTTGGCACATTTATGCGTGATTACGTGGCGAATCAAAGAAATCTCTTTGACCTTGCATTTCTTTGCAACTGTGAAAACTACATCATCT
>NW_017099584.1:4984-5267 GCF_001412225.1 Nicrophorus vespilloides
GCACTGTTGTTGCATCCGAAATTGATGACATCATCGACATCATCATCATCATCCATGGATTTGCGTTTCCTTTCTGGTTTAATGTCTTCTTGTTTAACTTCAACCTCTTGCTTCATATCAACTTCATCCTCATCATCATCAATATTAATAGTTACTACTTCCTCTTCAACTATATATACATCTTCTTCTTCTTCTTCATCTACCGTCGTTCTCACTGTAACTTCATCTTCCACTTGAATTTCATCAGCTTCATCTTCTTCCATATCGCTGATAGTTATCTCAT
>NW_017099584.1:5272-8904 GCF_001412225.1 Nicrophorus vespilloides
CGTTCAAAAGTTCTTGATATTTAATGATTTTATATGAAGAACTAGTAGTTGTGGTGCATTTCACCAACATGTGAGTTGGAGTTGAAGTTTTAACTGGAGCTGCAATCAAGAAATTCACTAATTAGTAACATAAACGTATATGAAATTTGAAAGTTGACTTACCCATTTTTCAAGTTGAGTTTTTTTTTTGTTTGGTATGAAACGAAAAGTAAGAGAAGATGTGAGCGGTGCAAACACAAAACTTTGAATGTTGACTTAAAAAAACTTGACCCTTTTATACATAAAGTTAGGTTGTAGTTAATACCCTTACGCATGCGCATCTTACTTTTCCATGCAACAAGGCATATTTGTCTCAAATTGAAGAAACCGTGTAAATTCTATATGTAATCCGTTTACGAAGACTAAATAATTGCTTATTCAAACTTTTCTTTAAAATAATGATTCGGGTATGAAAAATTATACACGAAAAAACATAATAGAAAAAAATAATTTTATTGCAGCAAACTCATTGTAAGTGTTTTGAGGTAAGAGAATAATTGATATTAGTAATTAAAAGATTTGTAAAAATGAAAAAGTTCAAAAACTAAATTTCGTTTTCTGAAATAAGAATGCAAGCAAAATATGTGTAATTGGTTTAGAAAGACTAAACGTATGCTTATTTAAGCTTTGGTTTGAAATAATTATTCGTTAATGAAAAAATATATTCAACAAAATTCATATAATTTCGTAAAATTATTCCATCATCAATCAATCAGATCGTTCATTTTATCTGTTTGTAGATAGGAGAATAATTAATATTACTATTACAAACAAAAATTTCGAAAAATTATTTGTAAATGAGAAAAATTATATATTTGGAAAAACAACAATCAAATTGTAATTTTACGTATTAAATGTTACTTAATAAGCGGAATTAATTGAAACGTTAGAAATCTAAGAGGAATTTTTTAATCTTTCATGGTTTTTGTAGTGAAAAATAAACTATTTTTTTGTATCAAGTTTTGCTTTAAAGATAGTCGAGACTGAAAAATAGTGTAGTATACATCAATACCGCCGATATTAAAGCAAATTATACAATGCAAACATAAAAATATGTTTGCATAATGGACAATAATTTACTTTAATGAAATATATTTTAAAAAAGGAAAAGAAACACTTTTTTCATATATAAAATAAAAGTATTATTTTTATATTTATTTAAGAAATTAAAACTCGATCATAATGTTTCATAGTTAAATAATAACAGAAATGCGTGAGTTTAGTTTCTTTTTCTTCATTTGTAGAGATTTCGATTAAATTTCGACTGGTTTTGTAGCTATTATAATTAAAGGTGAAAGATACATGCTGGTGAAGTACGTGAATCATTTGACCAAGACGAAATACAGAATAGCCAAGTTCGTCGATATTATTAAAAAAATATCTTGTTTTTCTCCCCCTAAATATCTAATTATTGCATGAATTGTTGATATTATGTAATGTTTTAAAGCAAATTTTCAAATCACAATTACTTTATAATAATTGATCCGAGAGGGGAAGAAAAAACAACATAATTTTGATAATCTATTGAAAATTTATGTATATAATTTGTTATCGATCATAAGGAAAGTTGAAAGTTGAATTGAATTGAAATGCGTTTATATCAATTTACAAACTGAACTTGAACGGTGAACTTTCCAAGTGCCTTTTCATCTTCGTGTGTTCGTATCTGCACAGATTCGAGATCACTTCGAGTACATCAGCTTTACTCGCGTAACATCTCTCGGTGACAACAGCGATTATATCCTCGAGTTTCCTCGCGTTCAACTGCGGTTTCTGCCGCATCGCATCCTTTCTTCCTGGCGAACAATGATTTGCCAACATTTGATCGCTGAAACAGGCCTTGAGTAAAGTGCGCGTCGCCGATTTGTGGCAACTCCACGTGACGCGACTGAAGCATCGCGCGGATATTTCCGTTCCGTTCGGTCCGAAAACGAACGGTTTATTTGGATGTGCGTTTTCATCCAACTGCGTCAATCTGGACATCGAATTTTTGAGCTCGTCCAAACTCTTGAAAAGATTGTTGGACACGGTTTTGGGGGCGCGAGGTTTCTTCAAATTGATCATACTTAAGCCGGATTTGAACTGAGTTTCATCTCGTATACTTGTATTCAAGGCATCGCATGATTTGAACTGTTTCATTTTGTTGTTGTTGTTGTTATTGTTGTTGTTCAGATTTTCACAATCTTCCAAGATATTGGCCAATTCGTCGTTGAGATAATCCACGTCATCTGAAACGTGTTAAGGTTTGTTGTTTGTTGTTGTATTCATTTACAGAACAATAACAATGGTTTTTCTTAACTAACTCGATGTAATAATTACGTTGCAGATTTTAGTCAGATCGTCCTCAAATTGGAAATGAAGCCGTTGGTCCAGTGAGAATCTGCTGCAGCTGACGAGGTCGCAGGATCTGGCGATTCTATAATAAGTTCTCGAGTTTTCCACGTACTCCACCAACAAATAATTATGATCCTTCGATTTGATCTTAGAAGCTACAAAAATAAAATAATTATTTTCAATAAAGAGAAAACAACTGTAAAATTTACTCACCCATCTCCTTAAATTTCAATTTATTTGTAAATTGTAATTATACTAATATAAACTATTTTTGTATAAAAAATATTCGTCAATTATATAAAAATGAAACAATTAAATTAAAAAAAAATCATGTCATAACGTTGTGCATTGCAGTAATTGCATCAAAACAAACATATTTTTACAGTTTTAATGAACTATGTTAAACGTGTTCATGTTTACTGCAATATGAAATGCGATATGAAGTTTATTTGGAGAAAAAAAAAATTTTTTTTGATAAAATTTATTGATAGTTTGTAAAATCTGAAAGATTTTATTAAATTTACTTATTTTCAATAAATCTCTAAAAAAAAACAAGTAATAAAAGTGAATTTTCCTTAATTTTGATAAACAAACAAAAATGATGATGAAACTAAATTCTAATAAAATGTCGTAACGAAATCTTGTTTCAATTTCATGAAGTTATGAAACTTGGTGTTAATAAATTTGGAATGTAATGTAATACAATTTCTATTGAAATTTTTGAATATTTTTTAATGAATTTCGTTAAAATTTTCGGAAATGAATGAACGTTGTTGTGGGATGAACAAAAGTTGGATGATATGGTAATAAAACTTTTCATTATTTTTATGTCGTATAATTTTTATTCACAATTTGTTTTCATCAATGTGAACATTGAGTAAACTTAAGTTCGCGGTTGAAATTAATTGGATAATCTTTTCATGGTGGATAATTAGTTACAAATATTCCTTGCAATTTTCTCTGCAAATTCTAAGAAATCTGTAATATTTACAAGTGTTTCATATTTCACATTGGAAAACCTATATATTTGTCTTTAATTTGAATAATTTTTGATAATTGTATCGTTTATGATAAACGAAAAGAATGATTTATAAAAAATTTCAATTTACAAATCTAGGAATTTCTTTCATTTTTTTAATTTTAATTGCATTTTTTTAAGAAATCTGTCACATTTACAACTGTTGCATATTTCACAATCGAAACCCTATTTATTTGTAAAGGTTTATGATTTTCGAATCTAGGAATTTCTTCCTTATTTT
>NW_017099585.1:0-773 GCF_001412225.1 Nicrophorus vespilloides
ACGCATAAATGTGCCGACGAACACAAAATGTATAAGAAACGTAAAATGAATGAGATTTAAAGATATTTATGTATTTTGGTAATGTTATAATAATATTGTATATAAAATAATTGAAACATGTTTTTAAAGATATTTATAAAGGTTTCTATTGTATTTTCTATGTTTTTAATAAATAAAATCTATTTTAAATGAAATTCTTCATATGTTTTTTATATATTATTCCCAGCAATAATTATTATAAGTTAAAATTTCATTGGCTATAGTTGTGTTATCTACTGGAGGATTTCTTCAAAATGAAGAGAAGAGAAGGCATGAACATAAAAAAGAGTGGTAGTTTCAAACGGCGTTCGGATTACTGAAATTAATTAAATAATCGCACGTCTCCGATCGTTTGCAATGTATATTTTTTGTTTGTAAAAGTAATACTAATTAATCACTTATCTAGAAACAAATAAAATGAATGATTTAATTGATTTATTACATAAAAAAAATCCAACTTTTTCTGAGTATAATCTTTCATTTACGAATAATTATTTGAAACAAAAGTTTAAATAAGAATACGTTTAGTCTTAGTAAACCAATCACACATATTTTTTATGAATTCTTCTTTGAGAAAATGGATTTGCTTTTCAAATTTTTTCATTTTTACAAATATTATTTTTCAATTTTTTTTTATTTTTTTTTTGTAAAACTAATATTAATTAGTCTCTTACTTCCAAGCAGATAAAATAAGTGATTTGATTGATTTATTACGTTTATTCTAAGTTTGATGC
>NW_017099585.1:796-3637 GCF_001412225.1 Nicrophorus vespilloides
TTCGGTTTTCGAAATTTTCTGTTTTTTTTTTCTAACAGCCTTTGAGAAAAATCGATATAACAATCACAATTTTTATTCAAAATCGGTAATATTTATATTCTAGCTTCAAATTATTATTGAATAACTACAATATTAATGATTCACTAAAATTTTAATGATAAAAAAAAACCTGTATTTTACTGATCATTTTCTTGGTCTAATTTTTCCATTCGCCTTAAATATTTCATGTGCAACGCGTTGCATCGTTTCGCAATCACTTCGTGCACTTCGAGTATACGTACACCGCACTTTTCTTTGACGATTGCAGAAATATCCTCGACTTTCTTCGGATCCAACTGAGGTTTTGGACGTATCCTTCCGGTCAACGTGTGTGTTGCTAACGTTTCCTCAGTGAACACAGCGTAAAGTAAATTGCACGTTGCAGCCTTGTAATCGTTCCAATATATCCGACTCATATGAACTGCAGAGATTTTCGTTCCGTTCGGACCGAAAGTGATTATCCTGTCTTCATCCTGTCTGATCGATGGTTCGTTTCTTGCCTCTTGGATTTCGCGTTTTTTCGCTTCGAACCTTTCGACTACTGCATGGTAGTGTTTCTCCATGTTAACAACTATACTCATCAATTCAGTCACATCATCTGCAATTAACTAACTGAAATGTATCAGAAGAAAAGAATTGACTGAGACTCACTTGAAGTCATAAGTATTTTGCACAAAGCAATCACGTCGGGAAGTCTGACGTAAACAGGTTCTTTGAACGAAAACTTTCTTGGACTGATCACTTCGCTGCTCTTTATAATGCTGTAATAAGTGAAAGAGTTTTTCTCGTAACTCACTAAGAAATGACTATGGGCTTTAGATTTCTTTGCAGTATCTACAAACAGAAATCAGTACAAACATTTTGATACGAAAACGAGAAAATTGTACTCACCCATTTTAATGATATTAATAACTTTGTATTTCCTTCTAATTAAACGCAAGAAAACTTAGTATTATCAAACAGAAAATATTTAAAACTTTTGCTTTTGAACGTAACTAAACATATTTATTTCAATATTGATAAATTTGTGTGATTTACTTACTATTTTGTAGTGTGAAATTTGGAACAAAAAAAAAATAAAAAAAATTGTATAATTTTTTTAATAGAAAAACAAAGTTTGCAAAAGATTCAAAAATTGGTATAAAATATGCTATAATTTTGAACAATTTTGAAATTTAATTAAACAAAAATTAATTTGTGCTTCATAACTAATAGATTTTTTAAGAAATATTAGATTTTATTTATATTAGGTTTTGCTTTTTGACTTGAATTAAATAAATTTCTAAATCTTCAGTTTTGTAATGAAGGTGACTAATTTCTATTCAACTTATTAAAGTATATTGTAAGCTTTCATACCAAAAACTTCAGGTTTTTGTAATGAACGTGTCTAATTTGTCTACAAATATTTAACTTATTGAATTATTTCATTAATTCCATCTAAATCTTTATTTTTTGTAATCAAACTGTCTAATTTGTTTACAACTATTTAACTTATGAATTATTTTTTAAACATGTACAAATATTGATGAATTGTTTAATCAATTTTACCTAAATCTTCAATTTATTATACTGAAAGTGTCTAATTTATCTGCAACTCATTTTCATCTAATTTCTCTACAATTATTCAACTTAATGAAGATTTTGATTACTAAGTAACACTAATATGTTTTAATGTAATTTAGTATATGAAAATTTGCAATGATTCAAAACATATTTCGAAATTTTAGTTTCTTTTTTTGAATTTTTTCGGATTTGATATAGTTAAGTTTTCCAAGTTAAAATTTCTGATTTATATAAATAAATAAAATATGAATAAAACGTTAAAATTAAAAAACAAATCTGTAAAATGTTCTTAAAAATATTGTCTGCATTTCATTTTTAAGTCCATCAAGTGTTTATCGATTGCTTCGCGCACATCGCATTTCTCGACTTTGCATTTATCAGAGACAATTGATATAATATCTTGCATTTGGAACGGATTCAAATCCATCTGTCCCATGCCGTGAGCGATCAACATTTCTTTCGTGTAGACAATATTAATTAGATCGTAAGTTGCCGTCTTGTGATCGTTCCACAACATCCGACTTAATCTGCCTACGGGAATCGCCGTTCCGTTATCACCCAAAATGTACATCTTCCTTCTTCGGCTATCTTCGCTCATCAATGGATACATACCTTTAAACCCTTTTGGAAACGCTTTCGGTGGTCGCTCTTGTTCGAACTGTTTTACCGTAGAAATGTGGTGTTTTTCCACGTTGGCCAAAACAACTTTCAATTCATCTTCATCATCTAAAAAGCAACAAAGAAAACAACATCTATTTGTGATAATGAATTGTTCAGTTTTTCCTCTTTTTACTCACTCGAAGACATAATTATATTACATAAAATCGTTTTATCTGGGAATTTTACGAAAACACTTTCGTCGAGCAGTTGCCTCGTCAATCCGGCGTGCCCCACAAGTTCAATGAATTTAGCAATTTTATAATACTGAGCTGTTTGTTCCATGTAATTCACCAAGAAATAACTGTGAGTTGGCGATTTAGGTAGAGAAGCTGCGAGAAAGAAAAATTGTTACCACAAAAAAAATTGATTTATAAAGTGAATTACTCACCCATTTTCTATTAAGAATCAAGAAAACTTGTCTCGTATACAAAATTATTATTAATAAATATATAACAAATATTAGTCAATTTTTAAAAATTTTAAATAAAAGAGATGTTTTTTTTCAAAAAGATTTCATCACAGCACTAATTTCATCGTTTGAATCTTCCAATTTGCTGTTGTTTGCATCTATTTTATTCT
>NW_017099585.1:3656-3794 GCF_001412225.1 Nicrophorus vespilloides
TTCAATTTAAAAAAACAAACTGAGCAAAAATTGCAAAGTTCTCTTTTTTTGCATTAAACTTTCAAAATTTGAATTTGAAACAAAATTTCGGATAGTTTCTTAGTTATTAATTACGAAATGAGTAATTGTGTTTAAAAT
>NW_017099585.1:3819-5200 GCF_001412225.1 Nicrophorus vespilloides
CTGTATAAATTACAAAAAAAAAAGAAAAAATTAAGTTTCATTATTTATGTTTATTTTTATAAAAAAAAAGACAGGGAAAATGTTTACAAATATACAATGGAATTTCGTAAAATTTTGTTTGTCCAGCTTCAAATTTCTCCACGTTTCTTCGCCATCTTACGCTCATCGGCACATTTTCGCGTTATTACTTGACGAACTTGATTTTGCCGAACATCACATCTATACATAACGACACTCACGATGTCTTCGACCAATTCAGTGTTTAATTGAGGTCTTGGATTCCTACCAGTGTCAAGCAGAGCGTTGCTGACACGTCCTGTCAAACAATGGGTTGACATTGTCCCTCTGGTGAAGAGGGCCTCCATCAACCTACGGGTTGCATTTTTATAAGCAATTCCATTTAATAGACCGGAATTGCTCCGTGAGTATCATACTCCCGTTTGGACCAAAAGTGGTCATTTCTCTATCATCCTCGTCACTATCAGTCTCCTCGTCAGTCTCCTCGTCATCCCTTTCTTCCATTGCTTCCTCACGAAAAACTTCTTCATCATTTACGTTTACTTCAGCAATTGGTTCCATTGCTTCCTCCCGCAAAACTTATTCGTTATCTACGTTTACTTGAGGATCTGAAAAATAGATAGAATAAATAACAAAGATTATGATATTAATGGAAAGTGTAAACTTACCCATTACAAAAATTAGTATGTTTTGGGTTAAGTGCAAAATCCAAAACTAGGCTTGTGACTGTTACAAGATACAAACTTGGAATGATGAGTTTCTGGTACTTTTCGCCCTTTTTATACCAAAATGAAGCTGTTTGTACCTTCAGTACGAATTTCCAACGTCCAATGAGCTGCAAGTAGGAGAAGGAAGGACCATAAAAAAGGGTGGCCATAAAAATATGAACCATCTACCTGTTCAAAAAATTTGCAAATTCTACAAATATGATCCAACTGTCATTGGAAGTCTTAAATATTTGTTAAATTAGATTGCTTATTAATAATTGCAATTAGTATTAATAATTTGTAAAGACACTCGATTTTGGAAATTTCCAATTTGACCGTAAATTACAGACAATTCGTAACAGCTACAAATATGACAGTCAATACGTTGGAATTCCCAAATATTTGTCTTCAATAAGAGTACTTATTAATAAGTTTACGAAAATCAAGAAAAATGATAATGTATGATAACAAAACCATCTGATGTTTTCATCGTATGAACGTATTTGTTCATTCATGTTTAAATAAATAATAAATTTCCGCATTGATTTCACAGACAGTGCAAAATAAATTGTTTTTTTTTTTCAATTTAAAAAAAAACTCAGCAAAAATTGCAAAGTTCTCCTTTTTTGCATTAAACTTTCAAAATTTGAATTTGA
>NW_017099585.1:5208-6540 GCF_001412225.1 Nicrophorus vespilloides
AAAGACAGGGAAAAAGTTTACAAATATACAATGGAATTTCGTAAAATTTTGTTTGTCCAGCTTCAAATTTCTCCACGTTTCTTCTCCATCTTACGCTCATCGGCACATTTTCGCGTTATTACTTGACGAACTTGATTTTTCCGAACATCACATCTATGCATAACGACACTTACGATGTCTTCGACCAATTCATTGTTTAAATGAGGTCTTGGATTCCTACCAGTGTCAAGCAGAGCGTTGCTGACACGTCCTGTAAACTTGTCTCGTATACAAAATTATTATTAATAAATATATAACAAATATTAGTCAATTTTTAAAAATTTTGAAATAAAATAGATATTTTTTTTTTCAAAAAGATTTCATCACAGCACTAATTTCATCGCTTGCATCTTCCTATTTGCTGTTGTTTGCATCTATTTTATTCTCCGCATTGATTTCACAGACCTGATTGTTCACAGTGCAAAATAAATTGTTTTTATTTTCAATTTAAAAAAACAAACTCAGCAAAAATTGCAAAGTTCTCTTTTTTTGCATTAAACTTTCAAAATTTGAATTTGAAACAAAACTTCGGATAGTTTCTTAGTTATTATTATTGTTTCGTTTACGAAATGAGTAATTGTGTTTAAAATCTGTATAAATTACAAAAAAAAAAGAAAAAATTAAGTTTCATTATTTATGTTTATTTTTATAAAAAAAAAGACAGGGAAAATGTTTACAAATATACAATGGAATTTCGTAAAATTTTGTTTGTCCAGCTTCAAATTTCTCCACGTTTCTTCGCCATCTTACGCTCATCGGCACATTTTCGCGTTATTACTTGACGAACTTGATTTTGCCGAACATCACATCTATACATAACGACACTCACGATGTCTTCGACCAATTCAGTGTTTAATTGAGGTCTTGGATTCCTACCAGTGTCAAGCAGAGCGTTGCTGACACGTCCTGTCAAACAATGGGTTGACATTGTCCCTCTGGTGAAGAGGGCCTCCATCAACCTACGGGTTGCATTTTTAAAGCAATTCCATTTAATAGACCGGAATTGCTCCGTGAGTATCATACTCCCGTTTGGACCAAAAGTGGTCATTTCTCTATCATCCTCGTCACTATCAGTCTCCTCGTCAGTCTCCTCGTCATCCCTTTCTTCCATTGCTTCCTCACGAAAAACTTCTTCATCATTTACGTTTACTTCAGCAATTGGTTCCATTGCTTCCTCCCGCAAAACTTATTCGTTATCTACGTTTACTTGAGGATCTGAAAAATAGATAGAATAAATAACAAAGATTATGATATTAATGGAAAGTGTAAACTTACCCATTACAAAAATTAGTA
>NW_017099585.1:6565-12705 GCF_001412225.1 Nicrophorus vespilloides
CAAACAATGGGTTGACATTGTCCCTCTGGTGAAGAGGGCCTCCATCAACCTACGGGTTGCATTTTTAAAGCAATTCCATTTAATAGACCGGAATTGCTCCGTGAGTATCATACTCCCGTTTGGACCAAAAGTGGTCATTTCTCTATCATCCTCGTCACTATCAGTCTCCTCGTCAGTCTCCTCGTCATCCCTTTCTTCCATTGCTTCCTCACGAAAAACTTCTTCATCATTTACGTTTACTTCAGCAATTGGTTCCATTGCTTCCTCCCGCAAAACTTATTCGTTATCTACGTTTACTTGAGGATCTGAAAAATAGATAGAATAAATAACAAAGATTATGATATTAATGGAAAGTGTAAACTTACCCATTACAAAATTAGTATGTTTTGGGTTAATAAATTAAGCTGAAACGATAAAAGTTAATTGAAAAAGTTTATCTATCTTTAGTCCCAAAAAGAACTGACATTTTGAATTTGCCGTCATTTTTTTCGCTTCAGTATCAGAGTTGCCTTTTTTGATATGTTGTCATTAGTAAACATTGAGGTTAAGTTATGGAAAAGTACAGGATCGTAGAACAATTAGAAAATGTAAAAAAATTACTTAAAAGATGACTTCTACGAAAATGAATTTTTTTTCTTTGGGATTATCTTAAGGATAGAGCGGTTGTTCAAGAACCGATTTTCTACATGATTTATCGTTATTTCGTATCATTTCTACGTTATATTACTTATTAAAGTGAAAAAGTAAATATAATTCTGTGACAATATCCAATTTTACGAAAGTTTCGTTTCTGGAACAAAAAGTTCAAAAGTTGAATACATAAAAGATGCATGAATTTAGTTTTAAAAATAGAATTCAATTTTATAAATTTACTCCAGATTTTGTAGTTTATACGCTTGGTTTTTGAAATTTAATAAAAAAAACAAAATATGTTTACAAAAAGAAAACTTTTTCTCTTCATATTTCACGCTGCAAATAGTGAAAATGCAAAAATCTGGCAGTATCTATTTGCATTTGTATAGATATGCTTGTTTTTAACTCAATACAATACAATTAGTGTATTAAAAATCGCCTTATTTATGTGTGAAATTTAAACTTTGACCATAAATTACAAGAATTAGAGTTACGACAATTGAAAAAAAAAGATCGAAGCTTTTAAAAATTAATAAATATTTCTCGCGATTAGTTTTAAAGTGTTTTTAACTGCACGTTAACATTTAATTCTTAAAATTTAAACAAGGAAAAAAAAATAGAGAAAATGGTGATCCGATTTCATCTGCAGATGATAAATACGTGTTGGTGAAGTACGAGCAAAAAGCGAGAACGTTTTACAATGTTCTCGAGCAGTCGAATCTCTACGATTCTTTCCTGCCGAACAAGAAGTGCTTCATTTCGGACGACAATCTTAATTCGTACACGTGCGACGTAATTAAGACATCGAGTGAGTTGAGGATGATCTTGTATTCTTGTGGTGGTTTAACTAATTTATTGTTTCTTCTTTAGATTATGAGGAAGATTTGATAAGCGAATTTTATAATTTGTTGGAAGCTGCCGCCCAAAGTTACGTTCCAAAATCGTCAACGTTGAAACCGGAGCCAAAGTACATAACGGACGCTCACTTTCGGATGATAACTTTGGGGCCGAACGGAAACGTACTTCCAGCGAGTACGATGAATCGCGTAAGGTGGAATTTTTACACGACCGCCACGTACGGTCTGCTCGAAGCCGTCTTCTCGAAGGAAGTACTGGCGACGCACACGCTGAAAGGAGACGCTTCTAGGATGCTGTTCAAATTGGAGGAGAGGAAAGTCGAAGACGTGATTTACTTCATCTCGAGGAAATTCTCGTTATCCAAAAAGGCTGGTCTGTTTTGGGTTAAGTGCAAAATTCAAAACTAGGCTTGTGATGTATCCCTGCAATTCATCAGCTCTCTTAAACCAAAACTGTTAAGTTTCTTAGAAGAGATGCGCGCGACGATTTACCCTTAATGTAGTTAAACATAAATGAAAATACACAAAAAAAATAGTCGATGAACATACGGGATTTCATTGCTAATCTGCTAATTATAATAGATCTACAGCTAATAATGAAAATATATTTCATAATCCTCATAATAAACATTTATCCATAGAAAGTAGCAAAATTCCTTTACAACTAAGAATTTGAAAGAATTGAACTTCTTGAATTAAATTGATAGACTTTCGGTTAAAATTAGATGTACAAAATATTTTTTTAATTTACTTTGAAAAATATTGCGTTTCTCCGAATATACTGATTATGTTCGCACATTTTATGTCTTCAACTTGTTTGCTACATGTTCATAAATCAACATGTGCATAAATCAACGTATAGATCGTTTTTCCTCCAGGTCATCTCTTTCCAGGAATATTTTCTTTGGTCAAATGTTAAATCCTTAAACATAGTTTGTTCTTATAAATTTACAACATCAATGAAAATAATTTATATAAATTATATAATTATTATTATAGAAATTAATAACAAGTGTAAAGAAATAAAGTAAAAATTTGTGAAAGTTAAGTTCTACTAAAAAAATAATATGTTACAATCAACCACATGCACGTTCTCACTGGTACAGTAGCTCACCGAACTCCTTATTTTATCAATATTTTGCAACATTAATATTATCATGGCATTGCCTCTTCACCTCTGTTTTTAAGTTAAATTGTTTCCAAATAATCTTTTCCTCCACGTTATCTCTTTCCAAGATAATTGAGTATTCGAATTTAATATCAAATTTGAGAGTATAATCCATATCTGGTAAAGACCACACCTATTTAGGACTATGTGCAGTTTCTCCGATTATTCGCACATTTTCTACACATGATATTCCACATTGACGTTATCATTTAGCAATATTTTTTTTTCTAACTCGCGACTTTTCTGCTGCATTTGTTTCGTATCCTCCAAATCTCTCTGGATAATAGTCACCTAATCGATATTCATCATCGAATTGTTATATTCCTGAGTATAGTTTGCCTTATGAATCTCTACACTCCAAAATCCATTTTTATACTGGTTTATGTTCAGTTATTCCGATAGAGGACGTGTTGGAACTGCAAGAAGGAAAAATCATGCAACAAATTATTTTGAGAAAATATGTGAGAAATTAATACTAAAATTTTGTATTTATTTAAATATGTACATGATACAAACAAAAAATTCAATTATCAACTAGTAACAGTACCATTAAGACTTCGGTTTATTCAATCAAATCTATCATAATTCCAGTTACTTTTTTGACGAAAGAACAATATTTGCTTACAAAGTGTTTAATACATGTTTACATTCTCATATTATAGAATTGTTCTAAATCAATGTATAGATAGTTTTTTCCTCCACGTCATCTCTTTCCAGGAATATTTTCTTTGGTCCAATGTTAAATTCTTAAACTTAGTTTGTTTTTTTTTGTGCAACTTTTGTACGTGTTTTACATGGTACAATTATTATTAGTACTTATATCTTCGTTCAAGCTACGTCGAGCGAATCTTTGACATCTTTGAATTTCTCATCGAACATATCATTTTTTTGGTCAATCTCTTCCAAGTTTCGCTTCAAACCTTCAACCACATGCACGTTCTCACTGGTACAGTGGCTCACCGAACTCCTTATTTTATCAATATTTTGTAACATTATAGCTTTGCTCTTACAATCTTTACTCTCTATGTACTCTTTGTATTTCCTCTTCACCTCTGTTTTCAAGTAAAATTGTTTCCAAATTATCTTAAGCAAAGGACCTTCCACGTTATTCACTTCAGAATGTTCAGCTTTTAGTGTATGTGCTGAATTGGATAACGGAGTGTTTGTAGCTCAAAGAATTTTCGTATACAATGATTTTCTTAAAGTTCTCAAGGTATTTGCTGGTAGATGTCATGTCCATCTTATAATATTGTTCAATATCAATGTATAGATCTTTTTTCCTCCACGTTATCTCTTTCCAAGATAATTGAGTATTCGAATTTAATATCAAATTTGAGAGTATAATCCATATCTGGTAAAGACCACACCTATTTAGGACTATGTGCAGTTGCTCCGATTATTCGCACATTTTCTTGAAATGATCTTCCACATTGATAGTATCATTTCGCAATAAATTTATTTCTATTTGGCGATTTTTCTGCTGGATCTGTTTCATCTGCTACAAATTTCTCTGGATTGTCACCCCAAGTATTGTGTATATCTCCATCGCTCAGAGTTAATAATTTATATAAAAAATATAATATTAACGTACATTTGTTAGGATAGTTCAGCACAAACTTATAAATCTCTACACTCCAACATCTATTTTTATACTAGTTTATGTTCAGTTATTCCAATAGAGGACGCGTTGGAACTGCAAGAAAGAAAAATCATGCAACAAGTGATTTTGAAAAGTATATCAGTAATATTCTATAGAAATAATTGTTTTCTTGGATTTTTGTATATTTAACAATACAATAAAAAAAGGGTTTGAAACAAGCGCCCTAACAAAGGCTGAGTGAGTCACAGGCGCTTCAAACCTAGCAGCACCAATAGAACGGGTATTTCCCTAGAATGTCTTTCGCCTTAACATTTAAAGTTCTAACAATCATCTCGCATCTGTTCTCATCTTCTTCTGAAAATTTAATTAAACTCGCCTCCTTCATTACCACGGCCTTCCTTCTATTTAACCGAAAGATCTCGTCGTATTCAGATTCACCAGCTTGCTTTAACTCGAACAGTGCGAGGATTTCTTCACATCTTGTCAAGATATTTCTGAATGAGTTGGAGTGGATGTTGTGCAGAATAATTTTCTTCTGGAATTGGAACCGATGAGGTGCATCAAAACGTTAATTCAGGTCTACCACCCTAACTCACGTATTTTTAGAGTATGCTCTGTATTAGTTCACAATTTGTACGTACATACTTACAGTCACTTCACGAGTCATCATATTGTTGAGATCTTCAATGAATTTGATGGCAGTCTTTTTACCAAACTTATAAAACTTCTCAATGTTAGCCCAGAGATCCTTTTTTTCTCTTTCTCTTAAGTTTGATCATCTAAGTTTCATGACTATAAAATTATGTAAATAAATATGAAATTTGTGCAGCAACACCTCGCATAGTCCGGGTAAATAGTTCCGCTATTTGAAACCATACTAACATTGAAAATAAACTTTAAAAAAAAACAATATTTTTGTATTACAATAATTTTTGGTGAATGTATTTTGATTTTGCATAATTCAAATCTAGTTTGTTTTAAAATTTTCAATCCAGATTGATCAAAGCCAGAGTTACCTTACATACATAGGCTTCAAAATTAATTTCTTATACCAGAGTTTATAAACTATTATTCAGAAGTAAAGGTTAGTGCAGAAAGTTTGAATCTGTCTAAAAACACGTCCCAAAGAGAAACGCGAATTCAGCGCGAACCGTGATTTAAATGCAAGCGCTGTTTTCTTAGCCGAAATTGGCACGTCGGGAATTCACATCACATTTTTTTTTAATATATATATATATATATAAATGGCATGTGGATTGACGGTGAGAGAGTCAAGTGTGTTTTCATATTTGATGGTCTGAGGTATAGGAATTAAAACGAGCTGCGGTGTGTGCAAATATTAGTTCAAATTCTATTTGTGTAGACGCTGGAATCGGAAAGGTAAATACAGCGTTTCAAGTTTATAATTGGAGGGGCTTTCGAAAATCGAATGAGTGGTGGTGGTTTGGTGGATGGATGGATGTTTTGTTTTAATAAATTTTGTGATTAACTTTGCACGGCAAAGCGAATCCGAGGGAATCTGTGCTCGTGCCAACTAGGGATTGCTTAGTCTCGACATTTTTTTTTCATTCCCGGGATACGAGACAACTATACAAAGCTTTCCCGGGAATTCTCGGCACTCGAGAACATTTATATTCAATATTACACAATAGTTCATAACAAGGAATGAAAACATAATTACATCATTAATAAGACTAAAATAGGACATTTGTGGTTTTTTGATGGATCAAAGTAATGTTTAGTTCAATATTTCACAATTTCTGTATTAGAGCAGGCGCTGCATTTAACCTGTTTCTGTATTTATCTTTCACATAAGTATCTCTTGAAAATCCTTTCTGACAAAGATATGTTGTACAAAATTGAACTTCAATAACCTTTTTTG
>NW_017099586.1:0-371 GCF_001412225.1 Nicrophorus vespilloides
GCTATTTTCAGTGTGCATGATAGAATTGAGGACATGCTAAAAAGTTCAGTTTTTGTGGATCCAATGTCTGTAGATGAATGAGTACAAATACTTATGCATACACCTGATCTAAGACTGAAATTGTCACATATTGAACCAAATATTACTTTGATCCATCAAAAAGCCACAAATGTCCTATTATAGTCTTACTAATGTTTGTACTTAGAAGTGATTATGTTTTCGTTCCTTGTTATGAACTTTTATGTAAAATTGAATATAAATGTTCTCGAGTTCCGAGAATTCTCGGGAATGCTTTGTACAGTTGTCTCGTATCCCAGGAATGAAAAAAAAAGTCGAGACTGAGCAATCTCCAGTCGACACGAGCACAGATT
>NW_017099586.1:379-1209 GCF_001412225.1 Nicrophorus vespilloides
ATATAGAAGTTACCACTATTTCACATAGAAATTTTTCTTTGTAATGTTTTGACACGCTTGAAGTTCAAGTTATGTATTCGATCTTTATTGGCTGCATAAACTTGCATACATAGCTGACATATTTTGTATATTAAATGAATTAAATCTGTCATTACAAGGCACTATCGTCACTATTTTCAGTGTGCATGATAGAATTGAGGACATGCTAAAAAGTTCAATTTTTGTGGATCCAATGTCTGTAGATGAATGAGTACGAATGTTTTGGTTCTCTCAGCACATTTATATTAGAAAATTCAATTGAACTTGACGAACACAATTATGTGAACATCTCAAACAAGTGAATACGTAGTCCTTTTCAAAGAAATGTAAGTTTAGAAATCTTTCTAACTTTGTTGGAAAAAGAAAAGCTCTTGGAGTTATCAGTATTAAAAATGAATACCCTGCTCTGTCAAAAAAGGTTATTGAAGTTCTATTTTGCACAACATATCTAGGTGAGAAAGGATTTTTAGCAGATACTTATGCATACACCTGATCTAAGACTGAAATTTTCAGATATTGAACCAAACATTACTTTGATCCATCAAAAAGCCACAAATGTCCTATTATAGTCTTACTAATGTTTGTACTTAGAAGTGATTATGTTTTCGTTCCTTGTTATGAACTATTATCTAATATTGAATATAAATGTTTTCGAGTTCCGAGAATTCCCGGGAATGCTTTGTATAGTTGTCTCGTATCCCGGGAATGAAAAAAAAAGTCGAGACTGAGCAATCTCCAGTCGACACGGGCACAGATTAAGAACACAGGTAAGGAAAAAAAATGGTGAACTT
>NW_017099587.1:0-72553 GCF_001412225.1 Nicrophorus vespilloides
AGCAGCTACAAAATTGTATTAGTCAATAATTTAATAAAATACTTAAAAATAACACATACATTCATGACATAATAACAATTTAAAAAAAGGCGGCAAATTACAATGATAAAGCTACTTTTATGACGTTTAAATTGCTTTTAAAAAAATCTACAACTATAACTTGTCAAACATACCAGATATGTAAAGTTTGACATCACGTCAAAATGGCGGTTAAATTCAAAATTGTGAAATCTGTAAAATATTAACTTAAGCTTATGACAGTAAAGTTGAAATGTCACATAACTACAATTATACAAAAACTGTGACATTTGACATAATGACAATTTAAAAATGGCGGCAATTCAAAATAGTAATGCATAAGTATATGTCAACCTGTTCAAAATTAATGTAAATGTGACTGTTAGTCTGCTACAATGAAATCCGGATTGTTAAGTGACATTTAAGATGACCTCAAAATAACTAGTTTCTCTTTTACAATTATTTAAAATGCATGTAAAAATAATGTTAAGTCAGTAACTATAAATTCAGGGTTGTGAAGTGACATTTGACGTAACGTCAATTTCAAAATAATAATGCCTTTTTTATGATATTCGCTTTAATCTGGATTGTGAAGTGACATTTGACATAACGTCGATTTCAAAAAATGGCGGCAATAGAAAATGGTGTAGCTTCTTCTATGACGTATAAATTGCTTCTAAAAATGTAAATCTACAACTATGTAATCTGTTAAGTAACTGTAAATGAAAATAGTAACGCTTCTATAATGACATCTGTTTTTGCTTTTAACATTTTAAAATTTGAACATTTGACGTAACCACAATTTCAAAAAATGGCGGTAATTGAAGACAGTTATGACACCTGTCATAAAATACTTATATAAAAAAATAACTGTAGGTTATTCTTATGTACATAATTTAGTTTAAATTAGCATTAATCAATTGTACGCGCTATACTTTATGAGTTATGAGTTTGTAAATGCAGAAGAAAACATGACATAAACGGTTTCAATGTTAGAGTAAAACGACAAGTGCGTGATTTACGAGTTGCACGCGCTCTTCGTCGGCTCGAACTTTCCATAATCGTCCTCTGTTTTCTCTTTGTGCGGCGACAGCCGTTTAATATTGCAAAAATTAAAAAACAGAAATAAAAAGATGGAAAATTACAATACGGAAAATGTGCAAAAATATTGCGAGCGGTCATTAATATTCATGCGGTCGCATTAACATTTAAAAAAAAAGAAAGAGAGAGACAAAACGGAAAGATTAATAAGTAAAGCAAAAATCGCAGAAATTGGTAAACAAAATCAGTTCGTGTTTAACTTAATGATTGATGATGTGGTTTACTTGCATTTAACTCTATTATTGTTGTTAATCTTTCATTTGCATACTAAAAGTACTTACAAAAACATAATTTAGTTAAGAAATACTAAGATAATTACGAATTTTGAAATATGGAAAAAACAAAATATTGACAAAAAAATATTAATTTTATGTAAATTATTTCCATAATAATTCCAACGTTGTTAAATTAATTAAATTATTTACATTTTCCTAATAAAAAAAATAATATTTAATAAAGAAAATGTAATAAAAGTTGTTTATTTTCAAAATATACAAACTTTATTTTCATATAAATTTTATGCAGAAAATGTAATAAAATTTGTTGTAAATGAAAATTTACTAACTTTATTCGTAATTACGTAAATCAATTAAAGATTCGTTAAGATTCGAAATTAATACGTACTTTGAACTAATTTATTTTAAACTAATCGACAATTAGAAACCTTGCGTGTAACGTCCTTTGATTTTTTATAGTTTTTCTGTATACCAAAAAAAAAACTACATGCAAAACAAGACATGCTTCTGCTACAATTAAACACGAATATTTCATTTTTTACGTAACGACTTTTTTCTTTCGCTCGACCTTTACCTGTCACACGATCCACTTTACGAATTACTTTAAAATTCCCGATAATTTCGTATACGCAATGTAAAATAAAACTGGTTTTAAAAATGATATCAATATACAATTATAAGTTTAAATGATTTATGATAGTTTTTGCAAATATTCTTTATAATTAATAAATTCTCTTTAGTTGATGATAATTTCTATATATTTCTAATGTTATAATGTTGATTATTTTGTAAGAAAAATGAAAATATTTGTAGTTAATATTAGATAAATGCTCTACACTTGTTTTGTAATAATTCTAAACATTACTTGTTTGTAGTAGTAAATTCATTATGTAAAAATAGAATAAATTGTTTCAATTTGCAATAATATTATTACCTGTCTATGATTGATTATTGAATATTGTTTAATTACCGATAATTGCTTTAAAAACATGATATTACAGTTATAAATATTTACGTTAACAAAAAAATAAACGTGAAACTATTTGTTAGAATTTTGGTTTCTTCTTTAATTATTACTGTTGTTAAAATTTATGTGAAATTACAAACGAAAAATAAAAAAATGAAAATATTTAAGAACTTTTTGTTTGTATTTAAGCAAATGAAAATGGACAAAAACTGAAAGTATTATTTTTCAGTCGAATAAATATCTACGTCTGGATTTCGTTAAGGATTTGCATAACAAATTTGGAAACTGTCATTCAGCAGTAATCTGGGTTATTCAGTCGTGTGATCAACGGCGGGAAACAACAGTTCAGCAAACTTTACCCCAAGTATCGTTGACTGCAGGAGAGATAAATAATTGGTAATGATGGAATGGTCGTTTCCGCTTTGCTCCCAACACCAGTAAATCAATATTAATTTAATTCAAAATTTTGAGAAAACTGGATATTCTACAATAAAAAATAATGCTGTATCTGTTATTGGCTTCAAAAAAAAAAACATTGGCTGCATAAACTTGTAGGAAAGTGTTGGAATAAGCAATAAAGCGAACCAGTTTTACAAGCGACCGGAATCATTATGAAAAGAGTAATAACAAATGATATTTCCTGGTAAAAAGCGAAGGTTTATTGCGTTTTTTTGGGACTTGTTTATTTATGTTTTTTTGTAAGGATATGAATCGTGGATTTACGGAATCGGATGCGCAATTTCCTGCGGATTCAATTTGCAGAGAAAGGCACGTAGAGTTGTCGATGCGAGATGATCGCCGGTTTGACCGATAGATAAGGTAATAACATGTCAAACAGGATCTGGACATTTCTCTATCGTTTATTTGCAGATTTGGACATTCATTATACACATTCCTTGTCATCCACATTTTATAATTAACATAAAAACTTTAAATTTAATTTGACGTTTAACAATTCGTTACTAAAGTAGTCTAAAAAAACGCATATGAAATGTTGGATCAAGAAACTGCAACCATTTTAAAAATAAACATATGACGAATATTGCGGTGGCGCTGTTATCAAAAATTAGTTCTAAGATTTGATGTGTGTTCAGTAGAGGCGCTACTTGTGTTACCAAAATACACCATAACATAATAATGCATAGGAGTTTTCCAAAAAACATTTGAAAATGCGACCTTGAAAAATTTGTTAAATATAATAATCTTAGATTTAACACCAATTTAAAATTGAATAATATAACAATTAATTAACAAGTATACAAACATATATTATTATGCAACTGAAACGAAAATCAAAGATTTTTAACAGTTGTATAAATCAATTATTAAGGCAACAAAGAAAATATTTCTAATTGTTTTTTTTGTATGTCTCTTTTGTTAATTACTTCTTAAACGTTCGAAGTTCATGAAAGAAAAATTGTCTGAACTTCTAATTTCTTTTACCGTTTAACAATTCGTCACTAAAGTAGTCTAATAAACGCATATTAAATGTTGGATCAAGAAACTGTAACCCTTTTAAAAATAAATATATGACGAATAATTCCACCATATCCTTTACACAGTATTTCGTTTATTCAAAATTTCATTGCGGTGGCGCTGTTATCAAAAATTAGTTCTAAGATTTGACGTGGGTTCTATAGAGGCGCTACTTGTGTTACCAAAATACACCATAACATAATAATACATAGGAGTTTCCCAAAAAAACAGTTAAAAATGCGACCTTGAAAAATTTGTATAATAATCTTAGATTTGACATCATTTTAAAATTGAATAATATAACAATTAATTAACAAGTAAACAAATCATTTCAATGTATTATTATATAACTGAAGTTTAAATCAATTCTTAAGGCTTAATAACAACAAAACATTTCCTTTCTGATTGTTCTTTTTTGTATGTCTCTTTTGTTATTTTCTCAAACGTTCGAAGTTCATGAAAGAAAAATTGTCTGAACTTCTAATTTCTTTTACCCATGCTTCGATACAAAAACAAAAGTAAAATCAATAATTCATTCCGCATTATCAAAGGAAATCCTGCATTCGCATAAAAAGTAAAACGTGCTGCATTTTGTGTTATTTCCTTTTCGAATCTTATGCAATAATGCAAATATCACTTCGACCTTTTGACATGGAATTAATATATTTCCACTATATTCTTTGAACTTGTATCGCCTAACCACCCAACAACATATTTCAAATATAAACATGACTTTTGTGAAGGAAACTTTCATAAAAAAAATACAATTTTGTAATTCAATATATTAAATTGATACAGTCAGACTTATTTTAATATAAAATATGTTTCTTTTTATATTAAATTTTTAACCGTTTATATACGTTCTTCGCTGTATATTTTATATTACATTTTCGATACATTTATTCAGAAAAAATGTAATTCTTTTTTTGTACATGAAATCGTTTGTGAACAAAATTTATTTATCTGTTATTTAAACATACAGAAAATGTTATACAACTTTTTAATTATAATGTTGACTGTTTTTATTTACATAATTTTATTGGTATTAATTTGGATTAAAGAACCTATGTTTTTTTTCAATTTCGAATAATTAAAGTTAATTTGTTGGTTGGCTGCCGTCTTGTAGGTTAACTTCAATAGTATATTGATGCTCTGAGATTCTACTATTTCCTTTCACTGTGAATCTGCTGCTATCCTTAACACTTTCATTGTCCATCGATTTGGCTGAAAGTCCATATGCTGAACCTCATTCATTTCATTGTCCATCTGTATAATTAATATGAAAATCTTATTAGAATGTTCTATTTTTATGTCGTTAGTCAAACTGATGGTGAAACTCTTATATTTTGGTGAATTTTATTAATTTAAATTCAGCACTGCAGCAGAAAGTAACAAATATCATTTGTACTAAAGTATATAGAAAGTTTACAAAGAAACATCAAACACTAAATGTTACTATAATTGACATAAAATGATGGGAGGGAAAAGTTGTATAGACGTGGAAAAAAGAGAATGACTTGGAAAAGTTAGGGATAATAAGCGGAGCGGAAGTGGAAAACTTTTGAATGGTTCACTAATAGCAGTAATCTGGAAAAACGTCTTAAACTAAGCCACACAAAGATTATCTTTGTATAAAGTGGTTCTTGTTTTATCATTTTTTGTTGGACATTTGATAGCCAAATTTACTAATCTTCTTGAAACAAATCACAAATAAAAATCTTTAGAAATAACAAGACAATATTGGACAAAATAAAGATGAAATTTAGGCACGCACAAAAAAAAAATTCGACATTTTCATAAATTCTAACATATAACAAATAACATTGTACAATACATTAGAGAAATTTTTTAATTGCGCTTATAAAATTCGTCAAAGATTTCCGAAATTCATGAGAAAGTGCATCCAAACTAAATAAATAATTAAATTACACAAGGAAACATTTAATTTCTCATTTTACATATGGAGAAATTTTCAAAAAATGCATATACATAATTCACTGATACTTGTGTTATTCCAAAACGCGTATCTTCTTGGTTCAAAGTCGACTAACATAATCGTTTGAGTAGGCTGTACATATGCACACTAATAGAAACATAACAATTTGAATTGGATTTCATATACCGCATAAAAAAACCGCACAAAAATAGAATCGCATAAAAAAGTACTGCACAGAATTAGGTTCTACTGTTATCTTTTTATTAAATTACGAATAAAATTCTCTACAAATAACACATTTCACTATGTTCCTTATTTTGAATATGTAAAGAACATAGTGAAAGATGTAATTTCTAAAAAAAATTCAAGTAAAAATCATTAAAAATCAATAAAAGCAAATTCATAACAAAATTGTGTTATTTGTCGTCTAGGAAATCGGTTAACTTCCAATATTATTATTTTTTTATGTATATCATAACAAGTTCTAAAAATGTGCATTTAATTGCTGCCATTTGCTGGGTGTCATAAGAGAACAATTTATAAGTTTGCACCTTGCAAACTTTAATTATTTCGTGTCATAATTGAGTTACGCAAAGTGGTAATAATTAAGTGACAAAAAAGAATAAATAATAATTGCATTAATTATGAATTGCATAAATAAATTAATCGAAGCTATTTATACGTTTTAATAAGATTTTTTGTTCTTAGTCAATTACAATTAAGTAGCAATAATTAATTAATAAAAATTGAAATGTAATTAGTTTTTATTTTATTTGAATTATTGATGGATCAATAAAAACATTATTTAAAATTCTCTGTTTTTTTAATTAAAAACTTTTCACAAATTTAATAATTATTGAATGTTAAGTTAATTACATTTTTTTTATTGAAACATATAGAATTACTGAATTTATCTTTGAAATTTACAAAAGAATCTTTTAGTTTTTTTATATGTTAATTCTAGAGTTCTGTAAAATTTCAGGACAAATATTTTCAGTTGAAATACAAGTGTTGTGTATAGATCTGTAAGGGTAAAGCTCGTAACTGCAAGAAATTAGATTTCTTCAGTACAAAAATCAATACGTAATAGAAGATTATTTTCAGTGGAACAGTTTTCAGGTCTTTCAAACCATTCAGAATTGTTAGATAGCAGCAGTTGTATACTCCAGTTTCCCTTTGAGTAGATTGTAACCATTCCACTTCCATTTGATAGATGGCGCCAATATGTACGTTTTTCAGGATATTTCGGCTCGTGCACATAAGCTTCAATTTTAAGTTCCATAATCCTCTTATTACAACATCAATGCTTTAAATTAAAGTCTGAGCCTAAAAACACGGCCAATTGGATGAGCTTTGGCTTAATAATCGGACGATGACTATAACTGCATTTAATTATGAAGTAATGATCTATTTAGGAAGATTATGTTTATGCTCCAATTATATTAAATGATGATATTTTTTAATTACAAAAAAATCGCTTAGTGCGGCTTTGATCAGTCCGAATTCACTATAGTCCGGTTTGAAAATTTCACAACAAAATACATTTTAATTGCGAACAATTAGTATACAAACTTATTTTTATTATATACAAAAATAATCATATGTGCGGTATATTTTTGTATGTATTTAGTTCCTCGATTAGTCCGGTATATTTGCAGAACCCGTACTAAGCGAGGTATTAGTGTATTGTTATTTGTATTATTGATATAGATATTATTTTACCTTGTTGAATTCCTCGCAATAACTAAATCGCACAACGCACTGTTCAAAGTTCTTCTGAGTGAATGAACAGGATTGCCTTCCTACTCACTAACAACTTTTCGCCTACAATAACCAAAAACGGTCGATTCCTGTTTTACGTTCATTGCAATAAAAATTGTTTATGAAAATTTAAAAAAAAAAAACAATTATTGCAAGTAATAATTGTAACATTAGAAATAAATTGGTATAATTATTTCACAAAATTATAGTGAACATAAATTCATAAAGTTTCTTTATGGTATTTGGGAAAAAAATAACAAATAGATTTTCAGCAAATATAGATTTAATAGCAAATATTATTATTTCCGTGATTCATTTAAAGAATTGCATTTGTTTTATATATAACATATGAAATATTTTCATTAATTAAATACTTATGAAATTAATTAATTATATTTGTATAAATAGTTTAAATTAAGAAAGTTATAATTGTTATATTTACGCTAGTTTTCTAGATACCAACAAATGTAACCATTAAATTTAACCATTCATAATATAAATAGTTAAAGTTTTTGGTGTGTACAACTTGTAATATTTCGTGTTTTTGACAATTTGTGCACATTAACCAATCAATACACGTAAGGATAAAGATAAACTAAGAACTTCAAGTTATAACTGATTTCTTGCTTTGATCTTATAAGTTATGTATAGATATGTACTGAATATAAAGTTACTAAATATTTTCGTTTCATATAATATCTGCAAATTTTCCATTTTTAATAATAAGGATTTAAAAGTACTTAAAGATTTCCTTAATATCCACGAGATCCTTTATATATTCTCAAATGTGTTTAACATATTGAAAATATGTTTGGTTGGCAGAAAATAATAGGAAACTAATAGTCTCTCAACCAAAACCCAAGATATGCATATATTTACATTTTATAGATATTTTCTTATAAAATATTGCCAATAAAAGATTTTTTTTATATAAATACATGGAAAAATGAACGAAATATTAAAATTACACGAACATATGCCACGTATTTCTCCCAATTAGTTTATTTTTCACGCATTTCCATGAAAATAGGAAATTCTGTTTGAAAACCTACATTCACAAAATTAACAAATAATAGGAATTACAAATTCCAGCGAAAATTACTGTTAATTTATTTTATTACATTTCATTGATTTAATTATATAATATAAATAAAACTTCCGTTTAACTATAACTCATTTCAATGAAAATGGGAAAACAAACACACAATTCTGTTTAAATTATTTATTGTGTCTGTTAACTTTGGAAGTCTAATATTGTTTGAGGGCCTACGACTAACATTGTCTATAGCAAACACATTTGTGGGGCCCACGACTAACATTGATTTGGGACCCTCAACTAACACTGTTTCAGGACTGTCAACTAATATTGATTGGACAACAGCTTCATACTTAAATCAGCCCCCGGACAAAGCAGTAAGTATATAAACAAATAAAAAATTGAATGAATTTTTAATACTGCAAATGCATTAAGTAACTTATTTATATCGCACGTTCTGCGTGTTCCACATATATTTTTTCATTCTATTTAGCTTATTACATCGTGTGTTCCACATTTTTTTTTCCGCTTTCACGCGTATCCACGAAAATAGGAAATGCAAATTCCAATATAAATCAGACGAGAAACGAAAAAAAAAATATATAAAATAAAATAGAAACGAAATAACCCCGGAACATTTTAATATAATAACTGGGACCTTGGGGTGCATTTTTTGCCACAATATCATACGCTTATTTCCATTTCTTATTTACTTGTAAATTTCTCCTATTCTTCCCTCTTTTTGTTTCGAACTTTCTTGAATGTTTGTGTGAGTGCATGTGTTTATATACATATAATAAATATGTGCGGAGCCGACCTTTTGAAGTATATTTATTTTAATAGGGACATTTATTGGAAGCGGCTATGGTTTGTGTGTGTATTTATATGCATGTTCATAAAGGCGGCTAGGGTCGTGGGGGGCGGCTGTAGTCGGAGAGCCTGCAGGGTCAATTCTCCTGTACGTTTAAACGTCCCCCGTTTATTTCCATTGCCTTATAACATGCTGACTCAAACGCGGAGGGCGGCTGTGGGGTGGACGGAGCAGAAGTGGGGTGGTGGCGGTGGCAGGTCACTCGGCCGCCTCCGGTCTACCCCGCGGTCCCCCTCTAGTTGCACACGCTGATATTGTCATCTCATCGATTCATATCCCAACATCATCTCAGTTCCTTCACTTTTACGACAGTTTTGATTCCTGACTTTTCACGATCTTTACTACTTTTATTAGCTCAGCACGTCACATGAATATATTTCATTAGATTTTCCTGCACAAAACGAAATGAAGGAAGAACAATCTTCATAACTTTAATTGTTGCATTTCTTATTTTCACATTTAAGTAAATAATTGCTCGATTTAGTAAATTTGAAATAATTTTAAAGTAAATTTTAAGTATAAAAATTAAGGGACTTGAAGAAAAGTAAAACAAAAACGAAGAAAGAAGACAAGAAACGATAGATTATTTTTCTAATTAATTGATACATATTGATCAATATAAAGTTACATCCACGCTATACCTGATATAGACCATATAAGTATATAACATGTGTACGAATTTAAATATACGTATTAAAAGTCAACTATCAATACATTTTCTTATATCATGTAATTTATAGTATGTATATGTAAAATTAATAAAAACAAATGAACACGGTTTATGAGTAAACAGAAAATAAAAAGAAAATACGAAAAACAATTGACACATTTCTATTTGAAAAATGTCTTTTTTTATCAGTAAAAATATATTTATGTATATAAAGTTGTATCAACACTATACCTAATATGGAACATACGTATATAACAGGTGTACCAACTACAATATGCAAATTAAATGTCATGTTCATAAATCACAAAAAGCACAATATTTATACAAAATATGAATGGAGTTGTAAAAATGATACTATTTGAACAAATTTAGATTTCATGTAAATGTTGAAATATTAAGGATTAATTCCATTCAAAAAATTTGTTCTTTCTAGCAGAAAAAGTAAAAACATGGTTTCGTAAGATGTAATGGTATACGAAATACACAGTTTTCTTAATCATAATAATTTCCATTGACTAGTAACAATACTCAAGAAAAGGAAGTATATTTCAAAATAACATTTGAAAATTTAATTATTTTTATTGTTTTTAGCACATTTTATGTTTTTCTTATTTATGTATTATAGCTAATAAATTATTATTAAAAAATGGGGAATTTTTCATTATAGTTTTCAAAGTTCATAACATTTTTTTTATTGAATAGTGATTTTTAGTATGTAATTATTTTCTTTATATTTACTTTTTGTATACCAGTTGAAATTAATGTTAATAATGTCTTGTCCCCGGATTAAGAAATCTTTTGTCACCATGGATTATCTCATAATTATGTAGTTGAGGAGTCTTAGAGGGGTTTTTTAAAATTAAATGCAATAATAGAATAGTTGATCTCATGGATTATTACTAAGAGTTAAATTCTCCTCTTAAGATAGTATTTAAGAAGTAAGTGCTCTTCCTTGCACTCTCCAAGTAAGACCAACTTTTCAGTTCGACCCTCTAGCTAAGACTCAATTATATAATACAAAAATGTGTTCATTTCAAAAAGGGGATGTGTGGAAGAAAAGGTTTTGACTTTGTGGAAAATACAACCGTTTCTTTTATGATCCTACGCATATATTAAGGGGATGGAAGAAGGCTGTTAAGTAGTGATACAATAGAAGAAACTATACGATTTAATGTGTAACGTTCCTTCGGAATATTCCACAAGTTATTCTAAATATTCACGAACAAGTATCCGTTTGTATATTTGATATATACGTAAAATATGATTTGTAATAATTAAGAGGAAAGTGGTAGATCTTACAAATATACATATTAGATATACAATAGATAATAACAATAAAATGGTCGGCCACGACAATAATATGAAAAATACTTATACTTATGTTTTTAATGTAATTTGTTAATTGTTGTTGAATTATGAGTATTACAATGCGCAAAGGTCATTTCGAAACATACATTTTGGATATTCGTTCAGGCTTTCAGAACTAATGTCGCTTTTAATACTAAGTTGTATTCTATGTATGCATGTTACGGTTAATGACTCATTTCCAGTTAGTGCCAACATTAAACAAAGGGAACGCCTCAAATAATAACACCTTCATCGTATTCGGACATCCGTTCATTAAATTCCAAACATTGAAAACCGTTTGTTATTAATCTCAAATTGTAAATTGTATCCATTCTTTACTTAATAAACAACCACAATGGGTTAATCAAAATTACTATTTCTTTAAACTTTTTCGAAACGTTTTAAGAGTATTTCAATTAATATTGTTTATGTAATAACATTTTAATATAAAGCATTTTCTTATTTAGTCTAAGATTTGAACTCACCACTTTTGTATTGCATTTGTAACAGGGTCGTATTAAAAGTCCAAGGGCCCACGAGGTTTTTAGGGCCTCACGAAAAATAGTTGAATTACAGGGGGATATTGTCATCATTTTTTTTTATCAGATTTCATGACTACCTAAGTTTGTTGATTGATTTAATAACAGTCGAACATAAATTAGTTGGTATTCCTGATCTACAATTATGTCTTATATAAATTTCAATACTTAATTAAATCACAATATTTATAACATTTCCATCTATATTTTTTGTTAAGAGATATAAATGACAGCCATCAGATCAATCAAAGATTTTTGGGAATTATGAAGTTTGATGATAAAGCAGTTGGTATTTCTGCTATACAATTATGTCTAATATAAGTTAATTGATTGTAGTCAAAAGGTTTATGGTCCATATATCTTAATGCGTACAAAATAGTAATTTTGTTGATAGGTCATTTCTTCTCTCTTTTTTTTTGTTGGAGGGGGATGAAATGCACAATTTAGTGGCACGAAATGGTGGAGGGAAGAATGCGATACTGTTAAAAAGTAATGAACTGGATATTTGTCCGGCGGGTATAAGGGGGATGGAGGGGTTTAGGTCTTCACAAATCTGTCTTTGGGCTGACACGGCAAAAGGTCCTTTTCGCTCGCGCAACTGCCCCCCGCCGCCGCCATACCGGTTTCAATATAAATGCGAGGGTCTAAGGGTAATTGTGTTGTATAGCGGACATCGGCTATACATTTGCCAATGGAGTGTAGGAGGAAGGGAGGACAACAGCACCGACAAACCAACCTCCTCCTCCCTCCTGTGGCCAAATTCGGGTGACACAGCATAGGCGTTTGCAAATTGTAATGCGAGTCGCAGGTGTTGATACTTTGGCAAATGCTTTCACAGCCATTACAATCTCCATTTTATTATTTTCACTCTTCCACACACAAATACTTCCATACACAGACACACAAACCTACAGAACACAAGAGAATCTTTATATGTATACACGCAAACACACACGTACGCTTGTCCACATGTTCACCCTCATCTACTATAAACTAACTGCATTTAACAAAAACAATTAATACTAATTGGTAATACTACACTAATTTAACTCGGCGAAGCTTTAAAGCTCCCATTCGCACTTGCGTCTCGTTCCCTCAATCTCGTTCAACATTTATTATTATTATATATATTCCACCCACTACGTGCATGCAGTTATTCTCCGACAATTTATTATCAATGACGATGGTCTAGACGGGAGCCGCTCAACACGTGACACATGTCACTTACGTAACTGCCGCCGCGTTTAATAAAGCTTCAAACAATTCACAGCTCACTCAAAATATAACAATTAAATATCCATTAGAGAATAATAACAACAGTCAATTCTTAATACAGAAATATTAGAATCTTGAAATGTTATTAAAATTGTAATTTTACTCTAAGATTACTAAACGTCCTCTAAGAATTCACTTTTACCCTTGTTTTTATTTGTGTCATTTTACCCCGATTTACCATTTATTTCACACCAAATAATAATAGTTATATTTATAACAAATTTATTAATAAATTATAAGAATTAATACAAAAACAACATCAATATTTTGTGATATATTTAACATTGCTATGAGTTAAGTTTACAAAAGATAAAAAATAGTTTCGAACAAAGAAAAAAAATTAAAATCAATTATTTAGTGAAAAAATAAGGTTATATTGAAATTAATGCAATTTTTATTCATATAATCAAAGTAAAGACAAAATCAACATTTGAATTAAAAAAATGCATTAAAAATATTGTTATTTTAGATAATAAAATAATTAACAATAAAAAAATTACAATTTCCATCACAAATTAATATCACCATTGTAAATAATGTATGAATTGTATAATAATATTAAGAAGATTATTTAAGAAAGAAAAATGAACAAAATCATAAAAAATTCAAATCTTAACACGTTCGTCAATTACCAATAATTATGATTCATCATCTATTGAAAATAATATACATATTTTTTTTTTCAATTCTATAAAAAATGAAACATTTATAAAGAAAAGAACAGTTTTTAATACCAATATAATTATGAATATTTAGGGTATTTTAATTACTTTAAGTTGTCGTTATAATTATCATTAATTTTTCTATGACAAACGGCAAATAAAGCAAAAAATAACATAATTTCAAGAACGTGTTACATTTAGAAATTTTAGGGAATTTTGGTTACTTTAAGTTGGGATTAGAATTATTATTAATTTTACCATGACAACGGGTAAATAACAGTACAAAATGTCATTATATTAGGATTCAAGCGCGTCTTCTTGTGAAATAATAGATTTAAGGTATATATAAAAAATTAAAGAACAGTTTTAATCAAAGCTCGTATTGTTTAAGTAATTAAATATGAATATCTTTATTAAAGGATACGTCGAGTTCTCCCCATCACAAGTGAAATTATTTAAACGTTCGAGTGATGTCTTCTGAGGCTGTTGCGAAAATTGCAAAATCAATTATAAAACAAGTCTGGCCGAGGTAAGTGTTCGCGAAACGAGATGTGGGGGGGATGGTTTTGTGGAAATTTCGCCTGCGGGGGGATGCGTTTTTCGTATGAAGGGATGAAGGGGGGATGGAGGCGGAGTACGATACGGCTGCATGAATCATTTTCGCTTGCGCGCCCCCGCATCCCCCGACGCCTCCTCCGCCCCCCTTCGCATACGTGATAAATGGCAAGTCCGAAAATATTAATCGAAACATGCATGCTAGATTACTTGCGGGGGGGTTATTTATTGCACTGGACGCAATAAAATCTCCAATACGGGGTTATACATTTAAATATATCCTACGGCCGTCCCAAGCCCCGGGGTCCTGCCAGGACAAATAACAAACAGAAAAAAAATAAATAAAATATATATGTAGGATGCGCCAGGAACAAAACTGAAATCTATCCTGTGTATAGTCGTGTAATCTTATTTATTACGTAGAAAAAAAAAGACAAGCAGTGTTTTCAATTATTTCCATATGAGATTTTTTTACAGTATTTGTAGCTTTATCCTGGTTTTAATAGTTTATTATTTTTGTGAATGAATTTATTGCTTAAAGTTTTTAAAATATTATTTACATATACTTATAAATATTATTTACATACCTTAATTTATATTGTATGTCGAGAGTGTCGGGGGTTTAATTACTATTTGCAACATAAAGAATTCTTAATTATACATTAAGGATTGAAACCAAAATGAAAGCTTTTTTTGATCATCAAAGTTAAACATAAGGAAGAAGGCATTACTTAACTTAAATTTTATGAGTATCTTTTTTATATACTTTATAAATAATATTTCAATAAAAGTCATTTTTGTATAAAATTTTATGCAATATTCTATAAATAATCAAAATTTTATTATTTACATATTATTATTGATACAAAAGTCTATCGACCAAAGTATTTCAAAATAAATGCCTTTTGATATTAAATTATATGATTTTATATTACAAGGTTTCTTTACATAATTTTTTTTAATTAAACCAAATTTATTAGATCATATACGATATTGCGAATTGGAGATATAAAGTATTGAAAATGGCTGAAATTTGAGATATATGCAATATAAGAAATTGATTAAACAGTGTTAAGTTTCAATCACATGGAAAATACACAATTCCATTCAAAATGTATGTGATTATTATTGAAATAGGATACCTGTATGGAAATAACATTCATTTATTTGATTAAAACGACGGCTTTGGCTGCCTTGGGCATTGTCGTCTTTTACGTGTCGTATTTCAATTATCTTATAATGCTGCAATAACACAATTCGTAATTTAAGACTTAACATTTTGTGAACTTATATTAAGTCTGTTTACATTGAAATCACATTATCAGTTATAATTAAACGCTACAACTATTCATTATAATTATATTATATTATTAATAGTGTGGCCATAGTTAATACAATATTCTTAGTACTTGCATCAACAGCAATACCAATTTTAATTACATATAGCAGTTATCTTTTTTTACATACAAAATATGAAGATAAAAAATAAATGTTTACTCATTTTTTTAAAATTTTATTTTCTAATCAATTTAACGATGATTTTGATAAGTATAAATTAAATAAAAAATATGAAAACTTAGTTTTTTTAGAGGTAACATAAATTGAAAAATAAGAACTTTCCATATTTTTCGGTTTATGTTAACTCTCAAATTATTGGATAAATTACGAAATTTGCTCACAAAATATAATCGTACATCTGTTTATTTTCCTATGTTTTATATAACTTATAGTTCGAAGGTATCATTATATTTTATTTCTCTTGAGTAATTTATTAAATTTCTTTTGTTCTGTTCAAGCACGAAGATGTTTTTAATGTTTTTAATTTATAAAATTTGCAGTGAAACAATGATGTGTACATGCTCGTGACGCTCTTTAACATTTTTAAATTCTTCAAAATGAAAACGCGGCAACAATTTCGTTTCATTCAAGGATGTTACGTTTGTCCCTCGAGGTATTCATTTAATATTCAAATTTGCATTAACCCGCATGAAATATATATATATATATAAAAAAATACGCTAACCGGAACAAGGGGATGGATAAATATATACACATATTATATATATATATATATATACATTATATAAATATATAAATTTATATATGTATTTTTTTTCCTTCCAGGCGGAAAAGCACGCATGAAAGGACGACCATACGCAGGGCACAACAGAGTCCCCACATCTTGGCTTCACATATGTGTGTATGTGCGGGGGTTGGTGTATGCATGTGTTGAACCAGACAAGCTGGTACAGTTGAATGCATCAACCCTTTGATATTTCCCTTACACTTAATTAGCCGCCACAAGCAGCGGATGGTGGTGGGACGAGACGCGACGGAGGGGCGGTTTTGTGCCGTTTTGGACGGTCACGCGTACTCTATACTCAATATACATCACAACGTCGAAACTCTAGGTTTTGGGTACTAAAACTTGTAGGTTCTCTTGGAAAATCTGCATGAACGTTTGTATACAAAACCTAGCACTCGCACATCTACATACACACACATACACAATGAACTCCGTCGACATACAATAATTATCGTACGAAAATGCCTCTCACTTACTCTCTTTAAGCACCAATAAACCCACTTTGTAGCGTGTAACTACCTAATACCTTCCTACAGAATTCATTCAGCAGAAGCTATTTCGCCTCGCAAATTAGTTTCATATTGCTCTTTTTATTTTCATCTTCTGAAAGTTAATAGTTTGAAATGAAAATTTAACTCAAATTTAATTTATTTTCCAATCAATTTCTTACTTAATATTATGTAAAATAATTAGAAAACCCTTTGCAACTGTTAAACTTTTTTTGGTTTATTATTTGTATTGAATGAAAATGTTTACTTATTTTTTGTACTGATTTCATTTTTCTATGGTCATATTTTTAGATCATTTGAGTAATTATTTTTAATAACAATGAAAACAAAACTTGTGTTCAATGTTCAATTAAAACGCAGGTATTCGTATAAGTTTTTAAAGAAAGGAGTTTTAAATTTATTATAAGTGTAAATTTCTATTTTTATTGAAAACTAACACATTTTTAAATACAAATTGAAACATTTCAAAAAACTAGAAATTGGTGGATGCGCCCGGTATAGATGTACACGTTTACTAGCTTGATTGGTAAATGTGAGTTGAACTTACATTTGCATACCACTTCCGAAAAATGTGTACATATACCTAATGATGTTGATAAATGTATATAGTTTTGCGTTTAAATTCGCGCTCATGTATTTATCTCTGATAAAAACAAAAGAAAAATTGAAAAATCAAGCAGGAAAATGAAAACTAAGTTTTATAAGAAATTAATTTTCAGTATGCAAATAAAAGAAAATATGTTTTGATGATGTACCTAATATTGAAATTTTGGTAATAGAGGTTTTTGTGAAGGAATATCTACATATATTGGTAAATGTACACATTTTTTAACTTTTATCGTAACATATATATTTGAATGAGTTCAACTGAAAATAATATTGTTAAATAAATAATATTAATTGCAATAATAAATTACCAAAATTTAAACTCAATACAATAATATAATAACAAAAACTAATGCAAAAGACTTTCTGCCCTAATATTATTATTATTATAAAAATTATAAAATTTATTTAATCAACAAATCCCATGTATTTTTCTGTTGACAAAAATAAATTCGATAAATTTCACGTTTCAAATGCATGCGAATAATAATTTCCATTTACGTGTTGAAACTGTGGAGTGAATGAAAACTTTGGAATATATCATTGAGTCAGAGCGAACGCCAACTTTGATAAAATATATATAACTAAATGAATTAGAGGGGTTGGCATTTAGGATTTTCTCGTTACATACATACTTTTTTTTCTCTCTTTCTCATCATCATCCATATATCTACATACATGCACGGATTTTGCGGAGTCAGTTTATGCTGTATCGTATTAAATGAGATGTGATGTTGATCGCTCACATACAGAACTCACAGTGTAATGTTGTTTTCTGCCTTCACTTTTTTTTTTCATCCCTCTCTTTCTCCCACACTCACACACATTTGTTGTTTTTTTTTTTTCAAAATTCTCCATTCGGTCCATTCCATCACGGATTGGATCCCTCTTTTTGTTTATCCGCTCCGACTCTGCGCTTCGCGCTCTGCTCTGTACCTTTTATTTTTTTTTGCCATTTCCAGTGATCTACTTTAATTTATTATCCCGATGCATTCAAACTGAACTTTTGACGGCATTTTATATATATTGCCCGTAGATAGAGAGACGAGCGGACGCGGCATAGAAATTGCTTGATTTATGCTTATGTTAAATAGAGTGTGCACCGAAAGTCATTGTTTATATTTTACTATTACTTTATTTCGGCGCGAGCAAACTTTTTTTTTTATATGAATTATAAATCTAGCTATATAAATGCTTTTCGTATACATTTTTTTTTAATAACTCAACCCTATGCATATTCAATATTCACAACCACTTCGTCCGTCCAAAACAATCACTCATCGATTTTCGCATAAATTTCTTTTCCGTTCGTTATTTGCCAGATGCTATAAACCTCAGTTTTTGTTTTTATATTTTTGCGCGTTTTTAGATTAAAATTTTCATTGAAAAAAAATCGATGTAATTCTGCGGCGTTAATACAATAAAAAAATCGAGTTTGATTTTCGTCCAGTTAATTTTACTAAACAATTATATTCTCGCTTTATTTTCTGGTGGATGCGCCTGGTATTTAAATATAAAATTCACAAATTAAATATCATTTAAGTAAAAATTACAAAAAACTTTAAATTGTTTGATAAAACTGTTATGTATAGATATAATTCCTCAACTTTGATTTAGAATAAGTTTATGAAATCTATGTTAATTTTGCTTTTATTGATTTAATTGACAAAAAAAAACCAATGTTTTGATTTTCAATACAACAGAGTATTTTTAATTAAAATTTTCTTACTTTTTCAATGTTAAAACAGTCTAGCGTTATACCTGCTATACAACAGTGATACCCACACATACTAAAGAGACACAACACCCTTGACCTCCCCTTCGTAAAATAAAAGTTCTTTCTTGTCGATTAGAGTGGTTATTTTCATTTAAGTTTCATAGTGTCGTCAAAATAAATTTTTAGTTGGGTTGTTGATGTCATTGAATTATAATTTTTTTTGTTAAATTTATATTTGTTTATAGGAAGATTTCCTATGGAAAATGTCATCAACTCATTGTCATAATTGTGGCAGATTGTGAAAAAAGACATTGTTTTGTAAAAATGAGTAACTAAAAGTCAAATATTAATTGAATTATTTCAAATGTTTATAAACTTCAATATGTGAATAATTAAATTACTAAAATGAAATATTGAAGTTTATTAACTACTTAAAGTTAATTGTTAATATAATCAAGCTCAATTTTACGATTATTTTCAATTGAGTTTTCTTCAAAATCCAATTATATTGTTTTTGAAGTTTTATATGAATTACATTTTTAATAAAATTCTTGTCTTTAAAATTATATAAAGTAATATACAATACAATATTAATTTATATTATTTAACAAAATAAGTTTTCTTTAAAATTGATTAAAAATCTTGTATTTTATATTTGAATTTTCATAGTTCTCATTACCTTTGTGTTTAATTATTATATGTAACCTCGCTTAACGAGCGACGTTTTGCATAACGAGTGACGATGAGAAGAGAAGTCCCGGATTGCGCGCCTGCTACATCATTTTTAAAACTTGTGTACATATTATGTGTATTTTTGAATATGTTTCACTATACGAGTAAAATTCCGGAAATTTAGGATTAAACTCGTTACGAGAGGTTCCACTGTACATAAATAGTTTTTTGTTTGTAGATATAATTTAAGATGTAAATTAGGTGTATATGAAAATAGCTTAATTTGTAATCTTTATTTAGTTTTCATTAGTTTATGAAAGATAGTAATTGCTGTTATGTAATATTTCAGATGTAGGAAGATGTGTGAAGGATAGGGAAAGTGCGTGATAGTTCGTTAAGTTATCGGAGCAGAGGAGGAGGCTAGGCGGTGGTTTTGGGTGGAAGCGCGGATGAGAAAGGTCGTCGTCGTCGTCGGAGGTTGGTTGGTCCTGTTTGGTAAGGCTGACAAATATGAGTGTGATTGAGTTGCAGCACAGGATCTGTTGTTCGCAAGCAAGGATGACATCCGCTGTACTTCCTGGCGCACACTTCCGGTCGCATTGTCCCGGATTTATGTCCTGGCCGTGTGCATTGTCCTGCTCACTGTCACACACAATGCCCGCATTGCAGTTTCTCACTATTCCTGCTCTCCCCCACATCCCAACAACATATATTACAACCTCCTCAAAGACAATTTGCACATTAACATAAAAGCGAAGGGCTCCATGGTCCGCTCTGTCCTACCCGACGGTTTTCATTTGCACAATTAATATTTGCCTTCCCTTCAGTTCGGTTCAGTTCGGGATTTCCAACCTACCCAACCTATGTCCAGAACTCTGCTCTTACTCCTACGTTTTATTTATTTAGTTTTTTTCTCTCTTTTTTTCTCTCTTCGTACTGCTGCTACCCTCAATCCGGCAAATCCCAACGGGGACCTTGACAGTTTTAACCCTCCTTAGCATTCCCTCTCGCTTCGGGGATGAAAAATAAAAGACAGCGCGCGTATACACTGAGCGAACGAGTGAAGCACGAAAAGAGAGGGAACAGGATGAACAACAAAAAAAAATGTAAATTCGGAAACGCTGAATTAACGTTTGCCGCGCTTAAAGGATTTAGGACTTCATTTCATTTAATTACAACGTTAATTACTCAATTCAAATGCACACATGCAATCGATAATACTTTAAGTACATCATTCAAAAACTATCAAAATTATTCAACATATTTAAACCGTATTATCCAAATTAGATTATAGTGGAACAAATTACAATTTACACAACCATTTTTTCGAATTAAAAATATAAAAAATAGTATATTAGTATAATAAAACCACGTTATGTATATGATATCAAATTCCAATTAAATAATCACGTAGAAAAACCAAATATATTTACTTATTATATTTAAAATCTGAAAAAATCGCGCAGTAACAAAAACGCAAAAAGAATCAAATTCAATTAAATTGAAACGTATATAAAAAGGTGCACCCACTTAATATAAGACATAAATCCTAACGTATCTCTATTTTTTTTATATTTTGGAAGAAGGAAATTTATATTTAATTAGTTTTTTTTTGTTGAAAATTTTGACTATTTATTTGTATTATTTTTGTAAGTTATTTATATTTTTATCATATACATGACATGTAAATGTCATCATCATCTTCTACATTCAATTAATTTCCAGCATCCTCATCATCTTAATTTTTCAAACCATTTCTGATATTTTCTTCTTTTAGTACAACTTTTGACTATATTTTACTTAAAATTGGGGACTTCGTTAACAGAAGTTACGTAAACACAGGTTTATCTGTATTTACATATTCAGTCTAGATAATTTTAAGAATAAATTCTTAAGTAAGATTTTCCACTTTTACTATAACTCTTGACCATATTTTACTTAAAATTGAAGGACTTCGTTAACAGAGTTAACGTTAACCGAGGTATGACTGTATATATATATATGCAAAATCCGTCTATCGATAATTTAATTTATAATTTCTTAAGTGTTATTTTCTTCTTTAAGTACAACTTTTGACTATATTTTACTTGAAATTGAGGACTTCGTTAACAGAAGTAACGTAAACACAGGTATATCTGTATATATATATATACATATTTAGTCTAGATAATTTAAAGTATAAATTCTTAAGTGATATATTCTTCTTTTAATATAACTTTCGACTATATTTTACTTAAAATTGAAAACTTCCTTAACGGAGGTAACGTTAACCGAGGTGTGTCTGTATATATACAAAATCTGTCTATAAATAATTTAGTTTATAAATTCTTAAGTGGCATTTTCTTCTTTTAGTACAACTTTTGACTACATTTTACTTAACATTGAGGACTTCGTTAACAGAGTATAAATATTCAAAATACGTCTATCAATAATTTAATTTATAATTTCTTAAGTGATATTTTCCACTTTTAGTACAAGTTTTGACTATATTGTACTTAAAATTGAAGGACTTCGTTAACACAGTTAACTTTAACCGATGTATGACTGTATATATATACAAAATCCGTCTATCAATAATTTAATTTATAATTTCTTAAGTGATATTTACTTCTTTCAGTACAACTTTTGACTATATTTTACTTGAAATTGAGGACTTCGTTAACAGAAGTAACGTAAACTGAGGTATATCTGTATATATACAAAATATCTTAAACTTTTGTAGTTTATTCTTTATTAGCTTATTTAGCTAATAAATAATGAACAATATAATATAGCAAATATCATTTCACGTTGCATTACTTTCTATAATTCTTTTAATATACAATAAATAATTCATTTTTTTTAATAAATTGTTTATGTGAATGCAATTATGTAACACTTGGGATTTTATTATGTGGGGAACATTTGTGTTTCGGTTGTCGTCGGTTTCGAGTCGATTTGAATTTTAATTGTTGCCATTCGTCGCTCAATAACCGACCAATTTCGCCGACCATTTCACATGTCAAAGTCAATTGCACATCAATCGAGTGACAAGTGTCACCTGTTTCTCGGATGAGTGGTTCGGAAGTTAGTTCGAAACTTTAGTCCAGCTTTCGACCAGCAGCACTCTATATATATATATGTATGTATATATATACAAGCAAAGCGGCGAACTAGTCAACTTGCTAGTATACTACTACTGCTACGACCCACCCCCGCCGTTTGCAACAACCCTCATCCCTCTAAATAATATCAATTCCGCATTCCGACGCAGATTGTGACTAATGGTCACACTTATCATATGAATAGATTCAAATTTATATCCGTGCCCTGCGAAGCCCACCAATTCAACATCCAAGCAAAACCGTCGCACACCCCCTTACAACCCCTCTGCTCGACTGCCTGCCATCTACATATTATATAGCTGTGTCTCTCACCCTTTGACTAAATTGACTCCCCATAAATCCCGAACGTTTCAATCATTTCCAATAAAATTATTTACTACAACATTTTGAATGTTCCAATTACTCATATTATGAAACTTACCCAAATTTAATAATTGTACAATATTACAAACTGCACTCATTTATTCCAGAATATAGACACATAATTTTTATTTTTTTAACGATTTGTTTGAAAAGTTTTGGTAAATTTTCAATAGAAACTTATTTTTGTATTTTTTATTTCATTGTCAGTACTAAGATAATTTCTCTTTAAGAATTATTGAAAAAAAAGCATAGAATTTCATTAATTTACAACTTTTATTGGACAATAATATAAATCAAATTTTGCAAAAAAAAATTCAAATGTTCTAAATTCGTTTTCTTTAAACTCACATCTTTTTATTATGAATTCCTATTTTGATCTTTTATGAATGAAAAACATGAATTATCGATTTAATACAAAGGAAAAACCTCACTTTACGAACTATATATTTTGGTAATAGAATCTTATATTTTGAATTTATACTTATCATTTTTTATTAATGAAAAACGTGAATTTACGATTAACTACTTTACAAAGAAAGAGCCTCACTTTATGAACTAATATTAATGTTATACAATCTCCTTTTGCAAATGAATATTATACAATTTTATTAATGAAAAACATGAAATTACGATTTACTACTTTACAAAGGAAAAACCTCACTTTACGAACTATACATTTTGTTAATAGAATCTTATATTTTGAATTTGTATTTATCATTTTTTATTAATGAAAAAGTAAATTTACGATTTACTACTTTACAAAGAAAGAGCCTCACTTTATGAACTAATATTAATGTTATACAATCTCTTTTTGCAAATGAATATTATACAATTTTATTAATGAAAAACATGAAGTTACGGTTTACTACTTTACAAAGGAAAAACCTCACTTTACGTACTATACATTTTGTTAATAGAATCTTATATTTTGAATTTATATTTATCATTTTTTATTAATGAAAAACGTGAATTTACAATTTACTACTTTACAAAGGAAAAGCCTCACTTTATGAACTAATGTTTATGTTATACAATCTCATTTTGCAAATGAATATTACAAAATTTTATTAATGAAAAACATGAAGTTGCGATTTAATACTTTACAAAGGAAAGAACATATTCTCATATTTATATTTCACAATTTTTATTAATGAAAAATGTAAATTTACGATTTACTACTTTACAAAGCAAGAATCTCAGTTTACGAACTATAAACTTTTCTATAATGAATTTATATTTCTCAATTTTTATTAATATTAAATGTGAACGTACGATTTACAATATTACAAAGAGCCTCACTTTACGAACTAATCTTTCATTTTAACAATTTCACTTTACGAATAACAATTGGTATTTTCAATTTTTACTTTTCTTAGATTGAAGCAAAGACTAATTATTTTTTTCTAAAAAAAAATCTTTTTTTGTAAATTTTCAATCTACAAATTTATAATTTGAAATACTGATAAGAATGTGAAAGAAATTAGTGGAAATTAGTTTTAAATATCATTTTACAAATTGATACAAACAAATATTTCTTTTTTCTAATAATTAAAGAAAAAAAAGCAGAAATTAGTTACAATAAAGATATAAATAAACAAGAACTAAAAAGTTACGACTTTTCACTTTCATCTTTCTCTCCCTCTCTGTGTGTGTATATGTACATGTGGGTTTCTGGCTTCGATGCGTTTGGGTGTGCGGCGTTAATGGTTCAATGGTAAATAAATTATTTATGGCGTTAATGTCGTAACGGTTTGCCAATTTGCGGTCCAATTATTGTCATCATAACTGACGCCGGGCTTAGGGGAATAAAACGCAAACAATCGCAATTAAATTACTATCGCACCGTTCGAAACAATTACGAGGAGGGAAAAAAATATTCTACATGTACATATATGTTTATCACCACAGACAGTTCACAGATCTGTTAATGCCAATGATCCAGTATTCAAATTCGCATAAGTCAAATAGTTTTATATAAATTATGTTATTAAATTGAAAATTTATAACAATAGTTTTATAATTATTACATAATTTGTATAATATAATGTTCGAAGGAAGTAAAATAAAAATACCTATCTTAGTGTGAAATCCGCCTATATCCCGGACTGTTTGAAACCGGACTAATCGAGAAAAAAAAGCACAAAAAGAGACTTAGACAAATGTATAAAAAAATAATAATAATTTTGTGTACTAATTTATCCGGATTTAGCTAAACCGCACTATTTCTGTATGTTCATTAGTATTAAAACTATACAAATACAAAAACTGAAACTTTTCTAACATTTATATACTTTTCTTTACAAACCGAATTGCACAGTTTTATGTCTAGTTAATTGTAATGTGAATTTTATGTAAAAATAAATCAATTTAAAACGATTTTCAATGCAATATTCATCATTTCCTAATATTTGTTTGTATATATATACGTCTGTGATTTGTATACAAAATTATGTAATTTTCAAAGAATGAAACTTTAAAAAAGCTATGTATTTAAACCTTATACATAGGAATTAAATTTAAGTTATGTAACAAAAAAAAATACGTTGAATTGTTTCATTAGTAACTAATTCAAGAAATACTAAAGACTATTTTATGTGCTGTATCTATTTCTTTTACTATCATTCCGAAAACTCTTATTAAGTACTTGTAGAAAGGCAGAAAGAAGTGTGTAATTTGACTATAATTTCTTCAAAACCAAAGCGTTGATTCCATGATTTGCTTTAAATGTCTTTATAATATTCTTATCCAATTCAATTCTTCCAAACTTTCAGACGAATTTGTTTTATCACTTGTGAATAAAGGTTCGACTCATTTACTAGCAATTTGTTTTCATATAACTACATAACTTTCGCTTGAACTACTGGCAGAATTATTATTTATTTCTTTACGAATTTACAATTTTGGTTTCAAACTGGATATCTGTCAGTTAACAGTCGTTAATGTAAAAATAAATCAATTTAAAACGATTTTCAATGCAATATTCATCATTTCCTAATATTTGTTTGTATATAAATACGTCTGTGATTTGTATACAAAATTATGTAATTTTCAAAGAATGAAACTTTAAAAAAGCTATGTATTTAAACCTTATACATAGGAATTAAATTTAAGTTATGTAACAAAAAAAAATACGTTGAATTGTTTCATTAGTAACTAATTCAAGAAATACTAAAGACTACTTTCTGTAATGCATATCTATCTAATTGTTTCTTTTACTATCATTACGAAAACTCATTATTAAGTACTTGTAGAAAGGCAGAAAGAAGTGTGTAATTTGACTATAATTTCTTCAAAACCAAAGCGTTGATTCCATGATTTGCTTTAAATGTCTTTATAATATTCTTATCCAATTCAATTCTTCCAAACTTTCAGACGAATTTGTTTTATCACTTGTGAATAAAGGTTCGACTCATTTACTAGCAATTTGTTTTCATATAACTACATAACGTTCGCTTGAATTACTGGCAGAATTATTATTTATTTCTTTACGATTTTACAATTTTGGTTTCAAACTGGATATCTGTCAGTTAACAGTCGTTAATGTAAAAATAAATCAATTTAAAACGATTTTCAATGCAATATTCATCATTTCCTAATATTTGTTTGTATATAAATACGTCTGTGATTTGTATACAAAATTATGTAATTTTCAAAGAATGAAACTTTAAAAAAGCTATGTATTTAAACCTTATACATAGGAATTAAATTTAAGTTATATATCAAAAAAAAATACTTTGAATTGTTTCATTAGTAACTAATTCAATAAATACTAAAGACTACTTTCTGTGCTGCATATCTGTCTATTTATTTTTTTTTCTATCATTCCGAAAACTCGTTATTAAGTACTTGTAGAAAAGCAGAAAGAAGTGTGTAATTTTACTATAATTTCTTCAAAACTAAAACTTTGATCTCATGATTTGCTTTAAATGTCTTTCTATTATTTTTATCCAATTCAATTTATTACTTGTGGATAAAGGTTCAACTCATTTACTAGCAATTTGTTTTCATATAACTACAGAACTTTCGCTTGAATTACTGGCAGAATTATTATTTATTTCTTTAAAATTTTACAGTTTTGGTTTGAAACTGGATATCTGTCAGTTAACAGTCGTTAATGTAAATTTTCTTTAGAGGACGTTAAAGTTGGTGTTCGGTATTCGTTGATGATCGTCAATTCGGTTCAAGGATTTGTAAAGTATTTCCAATTAAGCGAGTATCGTCAGTTCGGAGACGACATCGTAGGCGTCCATCCTCTAGTGTTTCTAATTTGTAGTAAATTAACTTTTATCAGGTTTAGTTAACGCGAGCCAATCAACGGGCGTTTCTTACCGTAATCCATTCCGGATTAGTTACCGCTGATTAGCTGCAGTTAAAGCGTTTAAACTATTCATAGAACCCTTTCGCAATTCGCCAATTACATTCGGCGACACAGGACCCCTCCGAAACAGGAGACCATTCAACACCCTTCAACGAGCGAACGAACGAACGGAAACAGGCAAAAGCAGAGTAACAGAAAACGGTAGAGACAGAACAAACAAAACAAAAAAATAGACGACATCAACAACAATGAAACTAATTAAGTTTCACCTACATAAATAAAATTAATTAAAACATAAATCGCTGCGGGATTCTTTTGTAATTTGTTTGCGGTGGCGGCTGAAAAGCTGAAACAAAAATCGCAGAGACGCAGATTTTTGTTCAGCTTTTCAGCCGCCGTCGCCGCTGCCGCTGTTGGTTGGCCTTTGCGCAAGGGGACATAAATATAAAATATGAAATTATGAAAACTACAAATCAAAAGTGAAACAAACGTCGGGGCGGAGGTGGTGGAGGTCGCCGTTTCTAGGGGTGTCGTAAAATAGTGAGCGCGTTCGCCGGAGAGGCGCTCGTGTGGGGGGGGCGGCAGACCTGAGACCGGAAGGGTCGCTAAAATATTATCAGTGAAAACAATGGCAGTGGCGACGGGGTGGGAGGGTTTGTTTGGTAGCTTCAAAAAAAAATAATAGTAATAAAAGAAAACTTGCAAAAATATACGTTCGTGAGCAGAACAATGAGACTGTAGAGGGATGGGGGGAGGGAATTGCAGGAAATAGCAGGAATGCGCTTCTATTTTTATGCATTCGTCGTTCTGAATTTTCTATACAACAATTTTATTTTGGTTAAAGTTGACAACAAAACTGCTGCAGTCTCTTCGACAAAGGAACTCTGCACGATATAAACAATTTCGTTTTTTATTTTTTTTTGTAGAGATCTGATATTCGTTTGTTTTAGTTCATAAAAACCAAGAAACAATACAATTCTATTGTTCACACAACTCCAACAATTCATATTATTAAATTTTATTTTAGTTTAAAATTTTTCATTGTGAACTACTTTATTTTGACAATTCGTATAAATAGAGAAAATAACAGAGATTTCAATTAAAATGAATTATAATTATTCGAAACAATGCTGTAATAAATATAGAAAACTTGGAATTAGTATAAAAATGGAAATATTGAATTAATTTTCAAATTTATTCATTAATTGTTATAAATTTCATATTTTCGAGTATTCTATAAATATTTCAGTTAATTTATTTCTTTCTTGCTTCTTATTAATTCAAAAGGTAAATATAAATTACAAGAATTTTTTTCTTCATAGAAGTGACTTAAAAATCCACAAGTTACAAAAACTGAAGTTTTCCTGTAGATGTTGGAGTTAATTTAAAATATGCAAATAATAAATAGATAAAATTCATACAAATTTTCTATGTATTAAACTAATCTTATAAAGTTATTATATGTAACTAGAGGACAAAACTACTAAATATCATTGTATTAGTGTAGAATTTATAGAAAATATGTATTTTTATGTAAAAATTTTGATTTTGCCTGATTTTTCTATATCTTTATCAAATTTTGTATATATAAAAAAATAATTAAAGAAATATATTAAGTAATTGTAGTTTTACAAATGGGATTTATGGAACTCAAAATAATTCTAATTTTAAATTAATTAAACTTACATTATAATTCATACATTTTATGTCTTTAAAATTTTTGTCACTTTGTAGATCTGACTTGAAGACAAAACTACAAATTATCATGAGCTTCTTGTAACAGAGTTTAGCAATGTTTTTAGTCTAAACTCGTTCAATGCGAATTTAGTATAAAAATTTCAAAACAAACACATTTTTATTGTACACTTATTCTCTACTTATGTTGTTTACTTTTAATACGATTTTAATGTCTTCCATTAGTTCGGTTTCAAATAGTTATTTCTGTATTTCTATAATTATACTATTTTTTTAAATTAACAATATTGGCAACCCAACGTACATGACTTCTTGAAATGTGATTTTATGGGAAGACATACGTGATACGATCGCGGGGAAACGCGTGTTGAGCAGAATAAATAGAACATCAGAATAGCGTGAGACCCCAAAGCTTCGTTAACAAGGAGTACGGCAGGATATGCATGAGAATGTTGTATGTCAAAGGAACTTGTTGTTGTTTAATCGAATGCAATTTCTGTTTTTAATTTGAGTTTAACAAACTTCGCGTTTTTCTGCGCTGTCCTTTCATAAAACTCATTAATCAACCTTTCGACCTTTTCGTATTTCATGCAACTTCTGATAGATGTATATATATAGGTTTCTTTTTTTTGTTCCCAAAGAAAATAATAATAGTATTTAATATAGATTTCAAAGAAAAAAAATGTTGTACTTTATTGTTAATAATAATTTTGTCATTTATTAAGTTCAAATATCTTATTTGATAAAAAAGAAACAATTAATTAATACAATTACATATTACAAAAGAAATACATAAGAAATAGTTCCGTTCCAAAGAGTTGTTCGTAAGTAGAATTTGTTCGTAAGTCAGGGGAATTTTAAAAATTTCAAAATATACTTATCTTACCACACTTTATCATTAAATTTCGTATTATTGACTGCATAAATTTGAAAAAATAGATTAAAATAAACAAAATAAGTAAGTATTTTGTTCATAAATACAAATACTTTTCACTGTAGACATCTCAATTACTTAATAAAAAATGACAAAAAAAATAAATGCAACAAAACAGAAAGTACATCTTCCAAAAATATTATATTTTATAAAGAAATTATCAATTTTTGGTAGGACAATTAATTTTTTTATCACTATATGAGTACTGTATATCAAGTACAGTTTTGCAACACCTGCATAGGACAATAAAACCTTTTTGGAGAAACTCTCTGGTTTCTCATATTCTGCTAGTTTTTACGACCCATCTATGTCACTGTCTCAAAAGGAGGATTATGCAAAAGTCGGACAGCCAACTATAAAAACTATGCCACCAACAATTGACCTTCCCAAACATTTGTAAGATCGGCACTTGCAACACCTGCATAGGGCAATAAAACCTTTTTGGAGAAACTCTCTGGTTTCTCATATTTTGATAATTTTATTGTAAGATTTATCACGCTTTAGACCTTATCGTACCTATAGCGTACACACCCACATGGCAAATTAGCCTCCACCCTTAAAATATTTTTCTGTATTCAGTACGTCTTCTTACATATAAGACTGATCCGGCTCCAATCACACCGTTGGTAAAAGCAGAGACCTTCGCCAAAGTTTTCCGAGTTTCAACCCAACTTGACGATCCCCTCTTCGATGAGGAATTCAGGAGAGAGGTTGACGAAACAATGGATTGCCGTCTCCGCGGCTTTCATCAGATGCCGGACTCCAAGTGCATTATCTTCCACTGATGTGTCATGTTGCAACAAGAAGTCCGCACCAGGAAATGACGGCGTTACTTGGAGGTTAGTAAGAAAGCTTACAGATCCTGCACTCCAATGGCTACTCTACAATGCCTGCCTTCGATACTTTCCTGGTGACTGGAAGCGTGCCAACGTCCTCATGATCTCTAAACCAGGAAAAGATCATACTTCCCCGGATTCATATCGACCCATCTCCTTACTACCAGTGTTGGAAAAACTGTTGGAAAAACTGTTGGAAAAACTTATACACAGAAGGATCCTCAATCACTGTGCAAAACATTGCATCATACCGGAACACCAATATGGCTTCACCAAACACACTTCAACTCAACATGCACTTCTGAACTTGTCCACCCAGTCCACCCAGTCGGCCATTTGGTCTACACACCGGATCCCTGCCATTGCGATTCGATTGCTACAAGAGGCCTGCCGGCAGCTAGTGTCATGGATGAGAAGATGAAGAATCAAACCAAACCTCACCAAATCACAGCTTATTGGTTTCCGACAAACCCTATGCAGCAGAAAATTCCGAGATGTCGGACTGAGGATTAATCTTTGGAATGTCGCAGAATCCGACACCACCAAATATCTCGGCATCCCAGTCCACAGGAGTCTCAATCAAAGTCCGTTAATCAAAAACATCCTGAAAACAGTAAAACATCGATTCAACCTAATAGCCTACTTTAGTTCCAAACTGGGAGAGTGTTCTACCAAAACACTACTACATATATACAAAACTTACATCCGTCCTGTCATCACATTTACACTCTCATTTCACATCAATTATCAAAAAGACTGCTGCAATTTGAAAGGAAAATAATCCGGAAAATCCTAAAGCTCTATTACAGATATCCGTCGGCTCAACTCTACGAACATATTTCATTCTTCAGCATAACAGAATTCATAAAAACACTCCAAGGAAAATTAGCTCTGAGAATCTAAATACATAACCAGCACACACTTTCTTTATTCAAACTTCCACCCAGTAAATGTCTCAGACCAAAACCAAAAATAAAAATCCCATTCCTTCCAGCCAAACTGGTGCAGAATCTAGAAACCGATGATGATCCAATCTTCAATGACTTGATCCAAAACATAAATCCACGTTTTCTACAATATTTTCCCTTTCTCTTAATATGTATGTATCTATTTTCCTATAATGTGTATTGTCCCATTGTGTATATTCTATAACATTTATATATTCTTTATAATGTGTACTCATCTTCTAAATGTCATTCTAGCTTTAAAATGTGTTTCTAACCTACTTTCCAAAATGTGTATCTAATCCCCATAATTTGTATATTTTTTTTGTTTGTTATTACTAAAACCTGTAACCCATAAACAGCATGCTGAAAGAGATCAGGCTTAAGCAGTATGTCTACTCATGTATAACCACAACTATTTTAAGTTAGTTATAGTTTTACTCCACTCATCATCAGCTTGTAGCAACTGGAAGCTAGATTACGACACTGAAGCATCTAAGTGTTAAATAAATACTATTAAGTACATTGACTATCTAGACCAGCGGTCGGGGAACTTTTTTAAACATTACCTCAAAATATTATTGCGTAAGTCGATATTACCCTCCCCCATTCTGAATAGAAAACAATCAATGTAAATTTTAAATAAATATTATTTATTGAATTAATTTGCATTTACATATTTATAAAAAAAAGTTACATGAAAATAGTAACAAATAGTAATAGACAAACAAAATAAAATTCTTAAATTGGAACAAACAAAAATTAATTGAAAACTTTCCCCCTTCAGGTTTTGGAAACATGATGTTGCTTCATGTTTGATATAATTACTTCAAAATTGGGACTTTTTGATGTAAGAGCAATTTGAATACTGTCTTCGGCGTTTAATCGATTTCTGTTTTTCGTTTTTATGTTCATTAGAGGTGGAAAAGCCTTGTTCACAATGGTAGGTTGTTGCAAATGGCAGCAATTTTTTTACCGCCTCCTCATGTGCAATTTTGAAAGCTTTTGTAGTCTTTGACAACCAAAAAGATTTGCTTTGGTCTCAAATTGAATACAGTATTGGATGGAAGTTCAAGAATTGCCTCTGCCAAACCTGGAGGTTCTTCTGGTATATTAGTAATTCACAGTTTGTACATCAAGATCTGAAAAGTAGTCAGAGAACCGCTCTCTGAGTTTGGTAAGATGAAATTAGGAAAATTTCCCTATTACCCAAAAAAAATCATTTTTACCCCATTTTGGGTAATTTACCCCGGTTCCCCGACCGCTGATCTAGACTCTTCCATAAAACCCACTAGGACTCTACATCGACAATACTACAAATTATTCCACAGTATCATTCTTTTTTTTATAGCAAATAAAGAAAAAACTATACAAAATATTTATAAAACAATTGATAACAGTATTAATTTTACGCAAATGTTTACACGTTTCGAAATGCTAATATAATGTAATTAACTTAATTACTCGCTTTAATTAAAACCCAATTGCAATTGTGAATGGCGTTTCGAGTATGCGTATGCACGCATATAAATTAATTGCTAAAATAGGACATGAATATTTGCGGAATTAAATTCGAGGGCCATGACAAAAAAAAACAAACGAAAAAAAAAAGGTACGTTTGCCAACTTGAAATAATAGAAAAAAGAAAAACAGAAGAATGTAAATTCGTCGTCGTGTTCTCCCCCACATTTTAATATTTAAATGGTGCCGATATGCCTCGGCCGTACAATTGATTTTTAAACGCGAACGCGAACGTGTTGAGAAAAATTAATGGGTTTCGAAATCCTTTAATGTCCGAATTGAAATTCAAGTGCAACTCGTGCAATATTTCCAGAGCCCTTCTCTTTCCCTCTAACATCCCCCCAAACGACCCCCCGCGTGCGCGACTCCCCCCACGAAATCAAATTACAGAAGCACAGGGAAGACGAACAGAGCATGAAGAAGAAACACACACACACAGAGAGAAGGAGAAGGGAAATAGAACAAATCGGGATATAAATGAGAAATGATGGCGGAATTGGTGGATGAAACAAGGACGACGCAGGACGACTTCCATACTAATAAAAAACGTAGAGAGAGAATACTGCGATTGTCAGCCATAATTGATATATACCATTCGGACATGTAATTACACTTTGAACTCTTACCTGAACGTTTCGTTCTATTGCTTTTTGCCGGAGTGGATGAATAATTTAGTGAATCGCTGTGAAAATACCAATGCTTTCACTGAAGCAATCTGGGTTTATTTTATCAAGATTGTTAAAAAAATTATAGAAATTCGAAATTTAGAAACATAAATGAATTTGATTAAAATCATATTGTGTTAAAAACATTCTGGACTTACACTATTAATTTAACTTAATTTTAATTGTAATCATTAGAAAAAATAAAACATGGGTATGTATATGATATGTAAATAAATAAAAACCGATTGAATAATTGATGCTTCAATATTAATTTAACTTAATTTTAATTGTAATCATTAGAAAACATGAAAATAATTAATTTTACTATAAAAATTTTATGAGTTTATTGAAAAAATAGAGTTTTTAAAACGTTTTGTTTACGTCACTATGAATCTGCTATTGTAAACGTTAAACCAACCCTTATACAGGTATCCCCGAATTACGAAATCCCTGACTTACGAACAAAACTCTAACTTGTTACAAGGAAACGTATTTGTAAGTAAGTACTTTATTTATTGTAATCTATTTTTTCAAATGTATGCAGTCTGTAATACGGAATTTAACATAAATAAAAGAAAAACCATGATAAAGTGTGGTAAGATAAGTATATTTTGAAATTTTTAAAATTCCCCCGACTTACGAACAAATTCGACTTACCAACAACCTTTTGGAACGAAACTAGTTTGTTAATCGGGGGATATCTGTATAGGAAATGCATTCTACATATTTGATTACTTCATAAGAAAGTTTATTACTTAAGCTTAGTAAAACTTAAGATTTATGAAAAAATGCAAAATTCAAATACTAAATTATTGTTTATGACGTATATATATCAATAATTAATAACAAACCCAATTTTTAAGGTATTTTTTGTATTGTATTTTGGTATTCGAATTGTTGGAGAACCTAGTTTAGAGTTTATACTAGAAATGGAATAAACTTATGTATTATGTGTGTACCCTTACATATTCTTCAAATAATATAATGGTCCCAAAGAATGTTAGACAAAGGCCTCCAAATAGTGTTAGTTTTGGACCCTCAAATAATGTCTACGTAAGTCGAGGGCCACAAAGTATGTTCGTCGAGGGCCCCGCTATTAGTCATGGGTCCTCAGTAAGAAAATTTCTATCTACTTTTTTTGTAATTGTATTTGGACAAATGATTTTTTCAAGAAAAGCCTCATATTCTAGAATTGTTATTCAAGCAATGATATAATAATATTGGAAACTAATGATTTTATATTTACTTTATTTATATATTTTATATATTGTATAAATGATTAGCATGAAAAATGTAGATTAGTGTTAAAAATTCAATTTGTTAAGTTGTTTTATTATTATTTTTTATTTTTAATAAATTAAGTAAGTTTTTAATGTTTTGAAAATTTGATGTTGACTGTCAAATGTCAAAAATGACATCTAAAGTTGTAGATGTCACTTTTGACAATCGCTTATATTTTCATAGAAATGTAATTGTTTTTTACCTTTTACATTTAGAAAAAAAATTTCATCTTGTTTTAAATAAATGAATACATTTAGAATGATGAAATTTGAAAGAAGAAAATGTGTTCTTAATTTAATCATGGAAATTGTGTATGACATTTACATAAAGAAATTGTTGTAAATATTTGATAAATAATTTATGATTAAAATGTGCGCAACAGGAAGTTGAAAATTTGAATCAAATTAGAAGAGCGTCGGAGGAGCGTGAGAATCGATTTGTAAAAGGGGGGAAGTTTATAATTCTTGCGGGGCCATGTAATATTTATAAACCGCACGAGGTGGGCACGAAGGGTTGTTTTTTGAACGAGAGGGTGTGGGGGGATGGAGCGGTAAGGGTGACGGCGGAGTGCGAGCGCGCCAAAGCGTGTAGGGTCACCGGACTTTTGGTCCAGTGCCAAGGGGCCTTTCGGTCATAGTTGCTCTCCCCCCTTTACACCACCTCATCCAAAAACTCCCCTTTAAACCTTCCGGAATTTCCCATACATAAAAAGCAAACCGAAATTAATTCCACCCCCCCTTTAGCAAAAAGCGCTCAAATATACATAGGTATGTATATGATATGTAAATAAATAAAAACCGATTGAATAATTGATGCTTCATTACGAAATTTCGGTTGGAAATAATTAGAGGAATTACGTTTCTTCAAGTAATGACCGTTGCGGCGGCTGCTGCGGTTGTTGCTTTTTGTTTTGGTGGTGGCGGTGTTCAGGTAATGGTAATTGCGAAATAATTGTCTGTTTTGTTTCTAATTAATGTCGCGAGTGGATGTGGACGAAAATTAAGTCTTTTTGATGATGATGATGATAATAATGTTTTCTCGGACGTTCGGTTCGGTAATCCTCGCTTCCATAGGGTTCCAAAAACCCGTCGTAATCCTTGCGATAAGTCAGACGCGAAGGGGCGAAGGATGAAGCCGCGCCGGCTCGTGGGGAAAAGGGCAGCGCGCGGGGATTGAAGCGGGAGGGAGACGGCCCCTATCCTTTTTATAAATGGTCCGCAGGCTGTGACGTTTAATATCCATACATTACCTTGGGGGGAAAGGGAGACGCCTCAAAATAAAAAGAGGAATTAGGAGATAAAATCGCGTGTATTCCCGTCCACTTACATATAACACCATCCTCTCGCCTCTGAAAACGCATTTCGGATCATTAACACCGTATAGCACAGAAAAAGGAGAAGTCACACAAAAGCAACTTTTCAACTTCAGAAGAAATTCACATTCTTTTTTTTTCAATAGTATTAGTTTCTAAACTTTCTTACAATCAGCACATGATTACTGATAGTTTTGGCTTCCAAATACGTAAAGTGACTAAAATTTATAGGCATACAAATGGAAAAATCAGAAGAGATCAGACAGAAGCTAAGTTTTCATCTTCAAAAGAAATTCACATTCTTTTTTTTTTAATAGTATAGGTTTATAAACTTTCTTACAATCAGCACATAATTATTGGTAGTTTTGGCTTCCAATTACAACTTTACAACTAAATTCGTAAAGTGACTAAAATTTAAAGGCATACAAATGGAAAAGTCAGCTGAGATCAGACAAAAGCTAAGTTTTCAACTTCAAAAGAAATTCACATTCTTTCACATTCTTACAATCATCACATGATTATTAGCAGTTTTGGCTTCGTAAATATATAAAGTGTCTAAAATTTAAAGGCATAATAAATTTTAAAATATCAGAAGAGGTCAAATCAAAAACAACTTTTTAACTCTATACTCGATTACAACTAACAAATAATAATTAATATATTTGTCTTCCAGTTAGAGCTAAAAATATAAAGTTCCCAAATTTTAAATGCATAAAAAAATAAAGAAAAGTGAAAAGAATTCAAACCAAAAGCAACTTATTAACTTCAAAAGAAATTGTTGCTATTAGTTTCTATACTTTATTACAACTTGTAGTGTAATCAATATATTGTCATGATAATCAATATATTTGTCTTCAATTTATTTCCAAAAAGTTTATGCAAGGAAAAATCAACTTGTAATTTATTTTTTTACTATTAAAATTTTTAATTATCAAGAAGCAAAATAGTTATAGAATACTACAAAATATAAAATTTATAAATTTAAAAGAAAACCATTTCTTATGAAATGTGATATAATGAATGTTCAATTTGAAAATTGGCATAAACAATTTGAAAACTACTTAAATATTTACATGTTTATATGGTTTCTTTATTAAACTACTTGAAGTATGTTTGAAAAATGTTAAAATTAACAACTTTTAACAAGAATACCAACTAGTATTGGCAACTAGTAAAATGTTAAATCATAACAACAAATAATGAGTTTTAATAGTTATAATAATAATATTTATTGAAACAAAAAATTACAAAATAAAGAAAATATCATAAACCAAAAAAAGTCAACTGCTTCAAAAGGGCTATTGACCATAGGTCTTAATAGTTATTTCTCTATCTCTTGTCATGACATATGTTATGTCATGAATTGTGTGAATGCATTAATCATATTAATAATACTACCTTTGATTGAGTACCGAAATTTTCGGATTGTACACGACACGACAAAATTTTGGGTCCGATATTTAGAGAGCAAAAAAAAATGATTACAAAAGACGCAATTCCATTTTCAGTGGATTTTTCTATGCAAAAAGACCTTATGGTTCAAAAAATACGGTAATTCTTCTCTATTCTGAATATATAGCATGAACATTGTTCTTTATGCAATAGTGAGACAATAAATAAAAGAACGTAATATTTCCAGCACGAAACAAAAAAAAAGTGCAATGTCGACCATTCCAACAAAAAGCGTACCAACTAAAATGTTATCCGGTTCATTCGGTATCTGTTTGAATTTGTTCGAGTGGATTCCGTTGTTTGGCAAATAAAATCGTCCGGGAACCGGCGTTTCCTCTCATTATTTGGACCCGTTTAGGCATGGACTTTCAATTGGCGGAGGAAGCCGACGCTTTATCTTCACAATAAAGAATTGTCCTGAACAATTCGATGAATAATAACACAAAAGGTATTCAAATATTTGTCCTTTTCTCATCTTCCCCCCTTTTTCCTTATATATATATTTTTTTGTTCATCTTTGGTATTACGCTCGTAATATTTATGTATCCGTACTCGGAGATTAGAGATTAATCGAATATATAAAAGGCGGCAAATATTTGCGGAAAAAAGCGAGCAGGAATTGGACTTCATAAAATATTTATTGGATCCCGAAACGACGGCGCTACGAGTGTGTCTGTTTGTTCTACTCTTGTTCCCTTATATATTTCTTCCTTTTCCCTCATCCTTTTTTTTGCAAGAATTCTTCGTCCTTTTTTTTGGAAAACGCCTCGCAATCATTAACCGTTATTGTATTACTTTTTCCTCAAGGAACGCCCATCGTGCTTCTTCCCTCTTCCAAGGGTGTGCTTTTTACAGTGCACTTCGAAATCGATACGCAACAAAATAAGAAAACTCACTTTCCGTTTTCTTCATCATTTACATACGTTGTTTATACTTGAGATTAATTTTTTTTTTAAGTAAAATTTTATCTTTTTTTTGTATTAAAAATATTTATTGACTCAATTAAATTATATTTTCCCTTAACTTAAATTTATCTTCAACAAACTTTAAGAAATTGATGAAGTATAGATTTAAAAATTTGATTACTTATGCAACCCAATCTACGTAATAGTTTTAAAGTACAGTGGGTGTTCGTTAACTGAATATCGATTCAAAAACCGGCTTAAGCTAGAAATCATTTAAACTAACGTCAATAAATTTCTTTCTCTACCTTTTTCTCATTAATTTTAAGTATTTTGTGTGCAAGTTTTTGATAACTTTCATTCATAAATTATCGTTTGTTTATGTTTTAAATAAAGATGTGCAATATTCTGTTTAGAAAAGTATAAGATAAAGCTTTGTAGTAGTCGAGGTGCGTTTCAATTTTTGATATAAAGATATTTCTGTAATAAACAGAGTTACTATTTTCGTGTGAAAGCAGGCGCGTCGTTGGGAATATAAATTCCTAGAATACTGATGTGCTGCGAATAGGGGGCAGTAATTTGTATTCTTTGATTGTTGTAAGAATTTGTGAAGTTGTTCGGAGGCCCATAACGGCCTGAAATATGGAGATAAATCGAAGCATTCCGAATGCCGGAAATCCTTCTGTGCAAGAGGTGCAGAAGGAAGAGGAGGTGGTAGAGTGAGAGAGGATGAAGAAGAGACTGAGGCTGAGGCGGTTTAGGCAAGGTCTGGTCTTGAATGGTGTGAGCGTTTCCTTGGTTCACTTCCTTTTCCTTGTGATCCTTCCATTCATTTCCCATTCCCTGTGACTGCGCTGCAGCAGCAGCAGAAGCGGCGGCCCTCAGATGCTCGGCTTTGGGTGTTTTAATGGGGTTATAATTGGTGGCGTATGTGGAAACTCGTGAAATTGCGTTAGGAGCCCGATTTCCACTAAACTTGGAAATTAATATAATTGACTCTGGCGATCTTGCAATCGAGTTTCGAACTATCTCTCAAGTCCACGTTAGCGGTGCAGCCGATTATAGTTTCCAGACAATCAATCGACAATTCGATTTATTAATGTACGGCCCTTTCGCTCCGTTCCACACACATTTTGCAGGGGAAGAGCGCATCCAAACTACAGTACACCTTTCATCTCTCCCAATTCTATTAAAACTTCAATTTGCCATTATAATGGCACACCTCCACGTTTTGAACTATAAAATACTAATTTTGTCACTATACTCGCACAAATCATCAATCAAATTCCTACTCACAAATTTTTCCAAACCGATTATTTTCAGAATATTTGTATTATATATACAAAAGATCTGCAACAAATTATTAAAACATGAAATTTAAAACTTTTCTATAGGACTTTTCAAGTAGATTCTAATTATTTATAACATTAATAAAAAAAACTCAACCTAATTTCTTTCATTTTCTCGAATTTCTTTTAAATCTGATCAAAGCTGATATGTTCAGGATATAATGAAACTTTTACTTAAATTAAAGAGATTCATCAATTATTTGTTATAATTAAGCAATGATTTGAGTTATATTCTAAATTTTAATTTCTTGATTCTTTAATAAGTTTATACATAAATAGTCTGATTCGAATATTACTTATATTATAAAAATTAAATCATTTTCAATTATGTAAAAGGAATCCTACAACTCATGTTCATAAGCGTAAACAAAACTTGTTATATTTAAGCCCAAGTTTCTAGATTCAAGTATAAATGCAAATATTTGCGTTGCAAATATCTGAAAACGTGTACGGTAGAGTGAACGAGGTTGGTAGGGGTTGAAAGGCGATTTCACTTTCGGATCTCTATTCCTAGGTGCCAATTTTTTTTTTTTGAAAAGGTCTTTGATCTCTTCTCACCCTTTTCGCACCCGCAGTCCGCGTTATAAAAATCTCGAATATTATTAAATTCCCGTCCTTCCAAATTGATTCTATATTTATATATGTGAGAAATATATAAAAAATATATATATAAATATTTGTATTTACCCGCGCGACATCTAAACCACCCTTTTTCGAACCGATTTATACGATTGCCCACTTTCGGGTTGCGTTACAACGGGGAACTTTCGTAAAGGGTGGATTTGGTATTACGCCGACTCGCACGACCCTTTTTCCCCAATCCAGTTTTTAAATTGTTAAATGATACAGTTCACTTGAAAGTCCTTCATGCAAACTCATTAATTCTCCCTTTTTTTTGAAATGGGTTTTCCATTTTCCAATTTTTATGTTTTGCAACATTTGTAAAACGATTTGCAATCAAATATTTTTTTATAATTTTGCCTTCAATTTCCATTGTCAAATAAAATTCTTAGAATATAATTACAACTAGAAATATAATTGACATCTTTCTATATTTATGTTCTATTTTTTATTAAGCATTCAGCAAATTTAGCTATATTACAAAAAATAGTATTAATTTTAATAATACAAAATAAAGTGCTGAAAAAATATAAAAAAAAATCGTTAAATTCATTAATTTCATAATATTGTTTATGATTTCCCAAAAAGTTAAATTTTTTATAATTGTAATAGAATGTATATAATTCAGAATATTGAAAAGTTTGTACCGCTTTTGCTTTTGTTACTATTCGGACGTTATGTTATTATATGCGGTTGCTATGGATGCTATATGGTTGTTAGGGATGATGTATGATTGTTATGCAGTTGCCATTGATGCTGTATTTTTGCTATGAACACGGTATATACGTTAAGGACGCTGTACTCTCTCTCACTCTAAGGATGCTGTACGGTTGCTAAGGACGCTGTATGGTTGCTATAATAAGACCGTTGTGTTATTATAAGCGGTTGCTATGGACGCTATATTGTTGTTAGGGAAGATGTATGATTGTTATGCAGTTGCCATTGATGCTGTATTTTTGCTATGGACACGGTATAGTTGTTAGGGATGTTGTACTCTCTCTCACTCTAAGGATGCTGTACGGTTGCTAAGGAGGCTATATGGTTGCTATAATAAGACCATTGTGTTATTATATGCGGTTGCTATTGACGCTATATGGTTACTATGGATGTTATATGCAGTTGGTATTAATGCTGTATTTTTGCAATGTAAGCGGTATAGATGTAATGGACTCTGCACTGTAGCTCTCTTTAAGGATTCTGTACATTTGTTAAGGATATACTTACATCAAGAATGCTACACGGTTACTAAATATGCTGAACTGTTGCTAAGTAAGCTATACGGCTATTATGGACAAGGTTCTGTTGATAAGGACGCTATTTTTCGACATTTGACAGGAAACTAATAATTTACATAAATACATATAAACAGAAAATATGTCATGGTTAAAATATATTACATTAGAATTAAATATGAACACATAGTTGTTTTTTTTATTACAAAAATAAGAACAAATTAGAAGTTAAAAAGTAAGGTTTATAATACTATAATGTTTATATTATTAGAAAATTGAGAAAATTTGTTGCTATTATAAAAATTAAATGAAATTTTGAAATACTGAGTAATATCTATGAAAGTGAAATATATAGGGGACAGTTCAATTTCTATCTTAATGGTATTAAAAGACAGTCTTCTCTGCAAGGATTTGTGTCTTTTCCCCAGTCTACTGGGTTTTGGAAAAATATTAAAACCCACATATCATCGAATGATATTCGGTACCAATTTGTTACTTTTGTAATTTCGTTATTGATGTGCATGGATGGTAGTGGCGGTAATTGTTTCATGCAGAAGATATGATCCACACTCATCGGACATCGGTGGAGTCGGTCAGAGGGTGCCGTTTGCCTTCCGTCCGTTCGGGCTATTTTTATATAACAAACTTTTTCAATTTCACGCTCGCTGTCCGAGAGTGGTGCTCGCAATAAAAACTGTAAAGGGAAATCTACAATTCCGGAAGCAGTTCCGGTTAAATTTATCGGCGCATTTCTATGAGGTCGACGCGAGAACAGACGCGACTCGGAACACCGTAAATCACATTATCAGAAAATTTACTTTAATAATCATCTCTTCGTATAAATCTCAGAGATGTTCGACTCGCTCGAATCCCCGGTCCCTTTAAGACTATGAAGACTACGAAGACACATCCCGACCCCTCCACAAAGTAGGGGTTTTAGTTGAGTCGCGCATTCGAAAGGGATGTAATCAGAGCGTTTATGTTTAATTGTTGCGGACGGGAGGAGAGACTGTGTTTCTCTTCGGTCGTAAAAATTAGGATGGATTTAAGTTCGCGTGTTGCGGTTGTTAATTATTTCAAGTTTACAAGCGTCGGACCCCAAAATCGAGCAATTTAAATGTATATTGGCGTCTTCTCAATCCCCCGCACACAGAAGCGTCCCCATCAATTTCGGGATTTATTATTAAACAGTATTAAAAGCGAAACCTCGGCTCTGATGAGATCAAAACTTATTTAATATCGGCCCTGGTTTTTATAATACAATTTAATAATAACAAAAAAAAAACTTACTTTATTGCATAATAAAACTTTCATATTAACTTCACCGTAAGAGGTTTAGTTTTCTCGTCATTTTTTTTGTCTTCTTTAGTTTAATTTTATTGAAGCCTTCAATTAAGTATGCTTTAAAGGGACTTTTTTTTATATTGAGGCAAACATCCCAATTAGTCGGATGAACCTTTAATCTGCTTGAAAGGCATTCGCAGTTCGCTTTAATTGGCTGTTAATAATCCTTAAAATCTGTTGTACTTTATAGGTAAGACTCGTATGTGTGATACTACGATTAAAATGGATTTTCAATGTAAAGTTTCGAGATTCGCAAGTACTGATTTGAATTAAATATCAATGAAATTAAAAAAATAAACTATATCCATAATATTTAGGATTTATTAGAAAATTATTTATTTTCAACTTTTAAAATTGAAACGATTGCTGCAATTGAAATGGATTTTTAGTACAGTTTTTCGATATTTTAAAAACCAATTTTATACTTTTTTTGACTTTAAAATTGAAAATTTAAATTTTCAATATAGAGTTTAGGAATAACTAAAGAATAACTAAAGAATAACTAAAGAATAACTAAAGAATAACTAAAGAATAACTAAAGAATATCTAAAGAATAAATAAAGAAACTATCAAATAATTGAAGAATCGAATTTGTATATCCACAGAAATATAATATTTTAAGAATTATTATAAAATTATGGGTTTTGATGTGAATAAAATGGATTTTCAATTCAATTGTTGGAAAATTATAAAATATAAAATTTAGAAAATTATCACAATAAATTTTGTCAACAAAATATAGTTAATTACAAATAAATTGATGTATTTTTTTTTATTATAATATTTTGGATTTGTAATATGTTTCAATTGTGGCTTCAACATTGGAAATGAACGTTGCGTGATAAACGAATCATTTATCACTGAACTTGTTGTACTTCATTCGTTCGTTCGTATCGTATATATCGTATGCAAAGAAATTTCGCTTGACGTAATCGTCGCTGTACTAGAAGTAATTTGTCATTTTCATTGCTGTTTGTCATTCAATATTTATCACTTGTCATTGCCTAATCAAATGATGTATTTTAAAGTAATGTACGAATAAAACTTAACAAAACATTTTTAATGGCTATATTACTTCAAACGTTTTGAATTGGAATGAAAAAATCTATGACATTATACCAACTACAAAAGGCATTACAAAATTTAGTATTTATTTAATTGTGATTTGGCAATAATTGTACTATATAGTATTCATTGACAATGAAATTGTGTTTTATCATATATTATTTCTCGAGAATTCAAGTTTCCCGGGAAAACTGATTATTGGTCTTTATAATCATTGACATTCAGTATTCTCATAATTGAAATTATCGGTATCACGGGATATTCTTGAGATTATTTCTGTTGTTTTTAATAAACTTTAAATGTTGTTCTTATTGATACAATTGCAATGATTACATTACAGTATAAGTGGAAGAAACTGGAGTTTTGTTAAATGCATGATAACTGAATTTCCTCGACTCTTATTGCGCGGGAAACATAAATTGATGTTGGACAAGTCAATAAGTCTGTGCGACATTACACAGCATTAAATGTAATAAGGAATCGAATCGGGGGCTTCGAAGAGGAAGCAGCCAGGAAGCGAAAGAGAGACTTTATCCTGGTCTTTGCAGGAACGAAGGGGGTGGTTGGCGGCGGCAGCAGCAGCAGCCGCCTCCGCTTCGCCATATTTCACGATAGCACAAGAAGTCGGTTCGCACCATTTACACTAATATATCTCTAATCGATGAGGGATGAAAGGGAGGCATATCTGCGAGCAACCCTAACCTTCTTAATTGCATTCTTTGCCACCTTTGACCATCTCATCTCAACTCTCCCCTCATCCCAATCGCAGAGAATTATTGGCCCTGTTCAATTTTCTATTAATATACTGGATCCTTCCGAAAATCCAATTCCCGAAAATCTTCATTAACGCTTTATCAAAACAGCATCATTTTACACAACCTATTCCTTCGCAATTCCATTTAAAATATGATACTCTGATAAATGCTGCTACTCGATACAACCGCCGATTTCCAAACAATCTGCATCTGCGAAGCTATTAAAGCGACGATTATATCATCGATTTTAATAGTTACGTAGTGAACGAATGGAAAACTCGTAATATTTCAAAAACGTATCGAATCTTATACAATTTTATTCACATTTTTGATAAAATCATGCATATCTTACATTCATAATATTTTCCAAAATATATAGTTATAAAAGAAATTTCTCTTTTATTTTCATCAATTAAATAATATTTGTTTGTTTGTTATAGACTAGAGTTCAAATAATTCCAATAGTTAAAATAAAAATTCTTCTTTGGAATTCCAAATTTTAACAATCAGTTCTCTTGTATTGCGGAATGTCTCAGGAAAATTCTTAAATTTCATTGGGACATTCCGACAAATTCTTAGCGATTTTCAAATTTTCGCTTCTCCAAAAATTAACGTTCATCCTTATTTTCGCATAATGATGAAATATCAAATCGTATTTCAAGCATCTCTGCGTATAAGACCCACAAAAGATGTAGATCTCTAACTTCAGAGTATCGAGTTTCTTCACAAAACTAGATAACTTAAACAAGCTTTCATCATCTTTCAACACAACCGTGAACTCCGCCAAACGACTACAGAACACTTTGAACCGTTTTTCATCTATTTCAGAAAAAAATGATTAAATCCGCCTCCTTCCACTGAGCTCCTCAAATTACGAATCGCTGGTTTTACCGAACTACAATTTGTAGTAGATGGTGATGCAACGTTTTGTTATCAAAATAGCTCAACTATATGGAAGAGTCCTCCAAGTTAATTTCTATCTACTCGTGTCAAACATCTTTCCTTTCTACCACTAATTTAATTGTTACCAATTGCTCGATGAATCTAATGTCCGAAATGAATATGCATTTGGAGAGCATGAAGATCTGGTAGATGTTTTCTATGTCAATAACTAAATCTTTCTTCCTTCAACTCATCTCTTCTTGACGCAACTTATTCTGATTACTCACGTCCACTTTAGAAAGTTCGGTCCAGATCTTACACAAATTTCTCTTATTTAAATCATCAAATCAAACCGATCTATGGAAAATTTTCATCTTCAATGATGTTCAAACTTTCTATTTATTACACGTAGTTTGATATAACATCCACTATATTTTCTTACATTTTCGTCTTAAAACTTTATATCAAAAATAATTAATTAAATATTTAAGAAAGTAGGAAAAATATTTTTTTTGTTTTCACAAATTATTCATTTTTAAATAAATAAATTCAGAATAGGTTATTACAAATATGCAAAAGAGTAATAATAATGTTTCTTTCTTTACTCTGCGAGACGCTACACCTTAACATTTGAATATTTCATCCGCACTTTGCATCTCCCTTGATTCTTCCTCTTCCTGCTTCGCTCATCCGCACTTCTCGTCTCTATCTCTGTCTCTGTGTTCTACTTTATCTAATATAAAATTCGGAATGAAACCCATGCGTTTTGCAGCAACCGCCTCCAGCCTTGATATCAACTTGGTAATTTCTATATTCCGGTGCGGTGGGCGCAGATGTTCAAAACTAAATCATCCGCAGTCGGAATATTAAAAGTATTCCAAAATATTTCCAACAGACTCAAACACAAACCGTAACGATTGTTTAAGTGATAACATCTTTTGTGAATCGTAAACAAAAGGAAACTTTATATATTGATGGCAAATTTATTGTATATGTGTCATATTTTGTAATCTCTTCGAAATAGTTCTTAGTTATGAAATAATATTAACAATGTCATAATATTAAATGTCACGATAAAGTCGCTTGTGAAGTTACAATGACATTCATTAACGTTACAATAACGTCAAGATGATGTGAATTAACAGTACTATGTCATCAGATATATATGAAGATGATATCAATTGACATTACGATGATATGGATACATGACAAGATGATGTAATTTAAAGTTACTTTGATATCAGATATATATCAAGATGTCAAGACGTGAATTAACGTTACGATAAGCTCGGATATATATCAAGATTAACGATACAATTAACGTTCCTATAATGTCTGCTACATGTTAGGATGATGTCAATTGTAATCACAAAGTTATGTTGTGTAGTGTTATGTCAAGTTGATGTCAATGCTATGTCAATCAGAACGAAGATGTCAAATACATGTCAAGTTTGTGTCAATTGACATTACGATGATGTGAGGTACATGTCAAAATGATATCAATTATATATTATAAAAATAATGTACATTTATATTGGTAAATGTGAATATATAAATATATACATAAAATGGCGTTGTTGCATGATTTATCGAAAAAGATAACCTCGAGATTAAATTAAGTACATGAGTTTTCGTTGCACGCCCGAAATTGCAGTCAAGAATTATGAGCGATTGATTCAATAATGGGGCGGAAATTTCGAGAAGGTAACATAAACAAAAACGGGAACAGGAAGTTCCGGGTGCGCGAAATGAGTTACGAGTGAGGAAGGAGGCTAATAATAATCCAAAAGGAGTTTGACGTACGGCGCGAAGACGGCATTTGCATTCGGCTTACGTAAAACGCGGATCATTCGGGTTTTTAATTGCGGAGCAACGAAGGAAACGGCTACGGAAAGACGTGGACGTCCTTGGGATGGTTATCTAATCAAATATTTAGTTTTGGCATAGAGTGTGAGGATATGCTCGAAGAAGAGCCTCGACGCCGTTCAAGAGGTTCGTTATTTATGTATACTTACTCTGCCATCCATATCGGCGGACGAGGCCCTCCCTTTTGTACACAATCCATTATTTATATTACGTGGATAAATTATTCACTAAGAACCATTAACTGCCCTAGTAATTTATAGATAATAGATATAGCGGCAGACCGCCTATTAGCCGAAGGAATTGTCTCTATACATTATTCAAAAATTTTGATCAAAATCTTGCTGACCACACATTACGCATCTTTGTACACTTAACAAATAATGTTTTTAACTATATCCAACTAGCAATGAATACATCACTTTCTAAACAGTCCACATAATTAACAAAGAAATTCAATTAGGTTAAGTAAAAATCAAATTGATATTTACTTAACCTAAGTAATATGAAGTATTGTCATCATGATAATTTTATAATAGACTTAATCTATTCATTAAGAAATTAATTAATTTATTACACATTTAAGATTAGATTATATATACAAATATATAATCTAACTTAAATTAATCACTTATGAAACGAAGGAAGATCTTGAAATATTCTTCTTTTATATAAAACGATAATCCTAACCTATGTGAAATGAAGATAATCCAATATATCTTAACCTAAATATCAAGTCACGACTTTCCAGTTTTTTAATATACTTGTAATTTCTCATGTACTTTAACCTGAAACTAAATCGAAGATTCTTAAGTTAGGTTAGTATAGTTAACAGGTTTTTATTACTTTCAATTGTGTTCAGTATAAAGGTTTTCCATATTTTCAATATACCAGCTATATGTCAAACCTTCTAACCTACAACTAAACTGAAGATACTTTAATTACGTTCTCATATATCTTAACCTATATTAAACTTACTTAAGATATGCTAAATTATCCTAACCTAACTTTAAAAAAAAACAATTTCAACACTTCTTCTCTTAATACTTTTTCATTCGTATATATAATTCTTATTTGAATATTGTTCTCAAGGTCACGGCTTTCCAGATTTTCCCTCTTTCCTTTCATTCCCTCTTACCCACATCTAACTTAATTTATCAAATTGAATATTAATAATAACTTTAATATCGAAAGCGAAGCGAAACTTTTTTTTTTACATTTGTTATAAAAGATTATCTCAATCAAGTTACCTCCTCATTCGAGAAAGTATTTTTGCGAGGGTGTATGGAAGCCATCACATAATAATAATCTTACAAATTTCGTAACCGCGTTATAACTTACTCGTCCATGGGATAAACCAGATGTATGTGACATAAACTACACTCGCTCATCCCGTGTCCTATCTTATTCTTCTATTGTATATATGTGTTTGTGTACATTTTTCTTGCGATGAAGTTTTAAATTATATTTTAGTGCTGTCCCTTATTTTCTCTGTCTCTTCCACCGCAATGGAAGGAAAAAAACCTCTGCACTCTTCAAGCAACAGCAGCAGCAACAACAACATCAGACCTTCTTCATTCTCGGGTCAAAAAACGGTGCAGCAGCCGCTACTACGTAAGAGAGCGAAGTGCGGAATAAGATTTTATAGCTTAGCTTATTAGACCCCGCATTTATTGCTGAGTGCAATTTATTTCCGCTTTATTGTGGCCGAGAGACGCGCAAACTATTAATAATGGCGCCTTTGCCTTCGCCCTAAGAGGAAAGTAAGGACGAGAAGAAATTATTCAGACTCTTTAACTCTTCTGCACACAAATGCATACACACGAGAAAACTACCGGTGAAAAACGAGCGCAGAACTTAAGAGCTAAATTTCATCACATAAATTTAATTTAACAAACAAATATTTATGTATTAAAAACAATTTTTATTTAAACGCTTGATTCATTTACCCTTTGTTACTTGAACTTAAATCGTATAATAAGTGAATTAAAGTGATTTACATTACTATAACGGATCAATTTTCAAATATATATTTAGTAACAATATTATCTTATATACTTACTTACTTGAAAGTAGGTTTGTACTCACTTGGTGTTTCCAAAACAAATCGTTATGTATACAATATAAAGATTACATTAAAGTACCAAAAAGTCTCGTTAATTCAAATAGTGACATAAATATGCTAGTACTATGGGTATTGTCGGACGAGAAAGGGTTAATAGTTTAATATCTAATTTATTTCATAGATTTTGTAAGTTTATTAACTAAATCCTGTAAATTTATTCTTATGTTGTAGTTTAAACCAAGGTTAGATTAGGTTATTTTAATCCCCTAATTCCTAAAAGGGAATAAGATTATAATGCTGTGTCTTTAAAATAATTAAATTGAAAGTCATACTATTATGGATTATAGAAGATTTAATCCATCCCGCGTTGTGCGTGAATAGTGTTTGTGTTTTTTTTTCTGCGAAGGAGATGTGATATTTTTTCCTATGTTTTTGATGCGAGAAGAAACATTGACAAATCATCGAAAACAAGGGCAATAAAACACTGTCCTGCCAGGCATCAGGGCCATTTTATATCCTGCGTCCTTGATGTATGGACGCAGTTCAGGATTGAAGTGCACCTCAAAAAGCTCCGTCCTCCCCGACGCCTGCTGCGCTCCGATAAAACCGCGAAAAGGCAACGAAACGATGATAAATTCGGGACGGGACGGGACGTCGAAAAAGGACGTCGCGACGCCCGTCCATACGTCCGTCTCCCTTCCAGCCGCAGCGGAATGAGACGACGCCGTTCCGCCACGTCCTCCACTTCAGTCCTCCAACGCCAAGCCTAATCTATTCATTTATTCCTGCATCCCACAACAAATCACTTACATATGCAAACATTTACTTTACAGATAAAATATTAATTAACAATTCCGCGGGACTGGAGGAATTTAAATGAATGAATTAATCAAGCCGAAATCTCAATAACCGCACAAACCAAAACAAAGCACGCTTTCTCTCTCTATTTTTTTCTTATATTTACATTACTTGATTACCGCCGCTCGTTCACTTCAATTTTCTAACTAAATATTTAAGTATTCAAAATAATCTAATGAAAAATTAAAAGTGTTTTCACATTTTCTTGATTTTTTAAGAAACTATATTAGATAGAATGGAGCCAAAATATGTATATGAAACTTGGATATTTTGGGAATGCAATGCGTTTTCTATGATTGCATCCATTCTGTTGAACTTCTTTAAAAAATGAAGTAACCAAAAATTAATATGCAGTGGATTCACATTTTATTAATTTTCTCAAAAACTATACTAGATATAGTAGATCCAAAAGATGCTTATGAAACTTGAATATTTGGGCAATGCAACGTGTATTTAATAATTCCAGCAGTTTCATCCAATTGGATGTAATTTGTTTTCAAAAATGAAGTAATGAAAAATTAAACAACGTAAGGAAAACGCTTGTCTGCATTATTGATTCCTTTATTTGATTCAAGTATACATATTTCAGATGAATTTCAGTAATATCCCAGATGGAAATGCGCGCACGTTGTTTCTTCCACTACTGTCGCAGCGGCAAATGTTGCATTAAGCTTATAAGCAAACGACGAACGCAAGACACATAAATTCAGTTACAGTTGTCAAATGGTGCAGGCTGTATCTCATTCAACTATCATTCAGAATATTGTAATCTGCATAATGGAATTTTAATGTAATCCAGGAGGCTCCGAAGAACGAAACAAGCGGAAGAAAAGTCGTAGGAGCAGCAGCAGCAGCAACAACGTGTCTCATGCTTATGTCACGAGTCGAATTCTCTCGGTCTATTTTTTTTTTGTTCTTCGTTTTTTTTTTTGTGGTGGAAGGCAACAAACGTAAACGAAATTATCCTCGTAAAAATTCGCAGAGGCAATATCAATTGGCGGTGGCTTTAAGAGGAAATGTATTTTATTATTATGTCTCTTTTCTTTGTGGGCAGGGAGAAGGCTTGAGCCTCTTCTCGGATGTTCGATGGTTTCCTCTTCCCTTCCCACTGGAAATTACATGATGCGACACGTAGTGGCCTCGTAAAAAAATGTATAAATTGGGAACAGCTGTAGGCACATTAACAAAAATCCGGCATTCTTTAGTGCCGAAGCGACAAAGGAGAAGCAGAGGAAACACAAGGATACAGAGAAAAAAAAAATATATAAAGGACGAAACAAAAATGCGGCAAAGACGTACAAACAAGTGGTTTTATTGTGGCGTCCCAAGTAGACCGACTATATTTAAGGAAACTTTATTCCTGCTGCAGGATACAATTTTTTTTTCTTCTCTAAACACAGAAACATATTTTTGTTTTTGCTCAAAACAATGTACTTATTTTTGAATAGTTTTAAACTTTTGCCTTAATACATTTTCGTGCATCGATTGAAATTCTCGCAATTTTAATTTTGAGTTTATAAATCATCATTTAACCCTTGTGGACACGCGCGAATTCTTATTAAATGAAGACGCGCGCAGTGTATATTTTACCCACTATCTATTACATCAGTTTAAATGCTATCTTATGTAATTATAATGTATAATTTCTTGGAAAAATTATTTTAGAAGGCATTTAGTACACAAAAAGGAATATTTATTTAGTTTATTCTATAACAAACAAAATATTTTAAAAATAAAAGTAAAAACATATTTTGTCGGTTAGAACAATTAACTCTAGGTATGGGTATATATTACCCACTGCGCGCGTCCACAAGGGTTAAATGCATTAAAATGTACTAAATCTCTAATACTGCAAACAAAAAGATTGAAGCATTTGCTTTCATAGAGAAAAGCATAAACTGAAATGAGAATCGCGTTATATATAAAAGTTGTCCCAATATTATTAGCGCGTTGTAACTATACGCGTTTTTGGAATAACCTTCAGTTAAAGTATTAAAATAATTAAATTTATATACAGAATATCTATTTTTTAGGAATATATAGGGTGTAAAATATGAATAATATTTATGAATGATTTTTTTAGTAAGTTCGAAGATACACCAAAACTAATGAGATTTTATTTACAATTTTCTACATACAAATTGTAATATTTATTTCATTCATATTTTTTTGTGTTAATTAATAATTGAAATACCTCGAATAATTCGGCTTCAATCAGTGCGGGTTATTATAGTTCAGCTTGAAATTGTCAAAACAAAGAAGTTTGGAGATTCTCGATTATATATTTATTTGGGTAAATTATGGATATTTACACTACAAAAAGATACACAAGATACAAAGGGTTCTTACAGTGTAATGAGTCCGAGGCCCAAGAGCCCACCCTAGTAATACTCACGAGATAATACAGGGAACCTTACACAATATTAAGACACAAGAAAATGTGTAAAGAGAAGAAAGCGATTACAGGTATGCTGCAGCTTATATACCCTAAGCTGGTAGCACCCTTTTCCGACCTTCCCGGAATACCAGCTACGTGCTGGAGTGGGTCGCACTTTTCTATTCGTGTTTTATTTAGAGAAAGTTCAAATCATCAATAATTAACATACTTCGTATAGTATGGATTCAATCAGTCCGGATTTATTATAGTTTCGTTTGAAAATTTCAATACAAACTAAAATTTAATTGAAAAATCTAAATAAAATTAGTAACAAATTTCTATTGATTTTTTTCTATTCATGTTTTATTCATAGAACGTAAAAATAATAAATGAAATACCTCGCATAGTCCGGATTAAGTCAGTCCGGATTTATTATAGTTTCGTTTGAAAATTTCAATACAAACTAAAATTTAATTGAAAAATCTCAAAAAATAGTAACAAATTCCTATTGATTCTTTTCTATTCATAATTTTTCAGAGAACCTTCAAATAACTAATAATTTCAAATACCTTGGATAGCGCGCTTTTGATACGTGCGGATTCACTATAGTCCTGTTTAAATATTTCAAGACAATCCTTAAATTTAGTATGTTTTCAATTTTACACTTTTTTTTCGACATAATGTTCATTTTTTTTATGCAACTTTTGTACGTGTTTTAGTTCCTCTATTAGTCCGGTTTTAAACAGTCAGGGATATTGGTGGAACTGACTACTCGTATTACGTGGGTAGTTTTTCTTTGTAAATAATAGAACTATTTAATTTGTTGTATTTACAAAATAAAATTTATTTATTAAGGTTTGTTGTTATAAATTTAAAACAAAAATGAAAATAATTATAAATAAAATTAGAAATTGATAACAAGTATAGTATATACAATATAGTCTTACAATCTACTTAAAATTATGGTTTAATTAATAGTTGTACTTACAACTTCCTCCAAGCTGCGTCGAGCGAATCTTTGATATCTTTGAATTTCTCATCAAACATATCAATTCTTTGAGCAATCTCCTCGAAGTTTTTCTGCAAACCTTCAACCACATGCACGTTCTCACTGGTGCAGTAGCTCACCGAACTCCTTATGTTCTCAATATTTTTTAACATCACAGCTTTGCTCATACAATCTTTCATGTACTCTTGGCATTGTCTCTTCACCTCTGTTGTTAAGTTAAATTGTTTCCAAACTATCTTAAGCAAAGGATCTTCCACGTTGTTAACTTCAGAATGTTTAGCTTTTATATCTAATATTTTCTGAATTAACTCAAACCTCTTCAAATGTCCATCTTCGAATTGCAGAATATTTTCCTCTTTCAAGACCACAGCCATTCTTCTGTTTAACCGAACTAACTCATCGCATTCGGATTTACCGGCGATGTTTAATTGGAAAAGAGTGCAGATTTCGCGACTTCGTTTTACGATGAAACTCGTTTGAGTAATGGTTGAAGTTCTACTAGTTAACTTGTTTATAGATTTAGGATCAACCAGTAACATTAATACAGCTAAACGTTCGTACAAATCCAGCATCATTTCACACATATATTTAGTGTATGTGCTGAATTGGGTAACGGATTGTTTGTAGCTCAAAGAATTTTCATATAAAACGATTTTCTTGAAGCTCTCAAGGTATTTGGAGGTAGATGTAATTCCCAACTTATAATACTCTTCAATATCACTGTATAGATCTTTTTTCCTCCAGGTTATCTCTTTCCAGGATAATTGAGTATTTGAATTTAATATCAAATTAGAGAGTATAATCCATACCTGATATAGACCACACCTATTCAAGACTATGTGCAGTTGCTCCGATTGTTCGCACATTTTCTTGACATGATCTTCCACATTTATATTGTCATTTCTCAATAAATTTGTTTCTAATTCGCGACTTTCCTGCTGGATCTTTTTCGTCTCCTGCAAATCTCTCTGGATTGTTGTCACCTCATCGATATTCACCATCGTATTATTATTTTCAAAGGTATTGTTTGCTACGAAGTTCTCCATCACTCAGATTTAATATTTTTTTCTAAAAAAAATATATAATATTAAGGTACGTACGTTATGATAGTTCAGCACAAACTGATGAATCTCTACACCCCAACATGCCTTTTTCTACTAGTTTATGTTGAGTTATTCCGATAGAGGACGCTTTAGAACTGCAAGAAGGAAATATCTGTATTACAGGACAATAAATAAATATGTCAGTAATTTTCTAAAGAAATTATTTTCATGAAAGTTTCTATCTTCAACAATACCAAATAAAAAGGTTTGAACCATGCGCCCTAACAAAGGCTGGGCGATTTCTTGAGGCAGGGACTTAAGATTTTCTTCTTAGAACCCAACACCATTTATTTTTTTTTCTTCTATGGAATTAGAGACAATTCCAGAGGTGTAAAATCTAAATAATAATTATGAATGATTTTTTTTAGTAAGAAATTTTACAATTTTCTACATACAAATTGTAATATTTATTTCATTCTTACATCAATACAAATATCAGTACTTTCTACAAGTAACTCAGCATAAAATCACAAATAACATTTATAAATGAATTTTTAGTGAGATAAAAGATACAAACAAAATTAATATTTAAAAATTCAATGAAATTTCTTTTCTGAACGCAAATTCACGTTTTTTAATAAAAATGAGAATAAAAATATTATTATTTTTTTAATTTTGAAATATTTTTATTTACATTTTCGATAAAATAAAGTAAATATTTGATATCTAAGAAATATTCATTTGTAAACTATAAATTATTTAAGAATTTTTTAGTTAAATGAAGCATTAAAATTATATTTTCAAACTTGAATTCATTCAAAGTTTTATTAAAAGAAAACATTATAATAAAATGTAAAAAAATAGTAATAATTATATAAATATTACATTGATTGATAATTATCATAGTTTTAAGTAATAACTAATCAATTTTCATTAAAATTTTTAGCAATAAAATAGGAATAACTATTTACAAAATTCAATGTAATCTTTTCTTATTTAAAAGTTACTTGTTTATAAAATATTCCATATTTCGTCCATTAATTTTCTAAATTCAAGGAAACGATTGACAAATTTTAGGAAAAAGCCTTGAATTTTTAATATAACATTATAATTTTTTTTCATAAGTTGCACGTTTTCCAAGCTGCTATAATCAGATGACTGTTTCACTTTCATCCATTGCGGCATGAAGCGCGACAAGGCAAAATGACGATAATCATCAATATCCCCAATCAAATATTCCATCATCTCAACAACCTTGACCAAAGCATCACCCAGCACATCCTCTCCTTCATACTTAACTTTGAACGCCGACAATCTCCTAATAATAGCGTACCTCTTCTCATCCCTCTCTGATAATTCAGTAAATTCTGAATATTTCACCAACACGAACATCCTTCTATTAAGCCGACAAAACTCTTCGAATTCAGCATCACACGCAAACTGCAATTCAAATCGCTTTGCGATAATCTTTAAACGTTCTGCTATCATACTCGCTTGAATATGTGGAGGAGTCGTCCAGATCAACTTCTTTCTCAAAGATGGATTAATCAGATTCATCAATGATGACATCCTTTCGTCCAAATCATTCATGATTTTCACTAAATTATTGACGTGTCTGCAAAAATATTTTACTGTGATTTCGTATTGCGTTGTTGTTTTCAACTTGATGACGTATTTGAATTTTTTGATGTACATGCGAGTATCCTCTCCGTAATGTGCGTAAAAATGCGATATGTCGTCAGACAAGTCGCGTTTCCTCCAGGTCGCTTCATTCAATGAAATACTCTCCTCGGGTTTAAATTCCAAATCGGACAGTCTTTTCCAAATCTCGCAGAGACTTTTTGTATTGAGAAGTGTGTGTAATTCTTCTGATAATTCGCACATTCTTCTGAAATGAGTTTCCTTGTTTAAATTCTTCTTATCGTACCAACTTTTATCCAACTGCTGACTTTCATGTACAATCTGCTTTGCTTTTATTAGTTCGTCATGTATAGAAGTTCCATCGGTAGTGATGTTCAACCCGTCTATATAGCGTTTATAGGTTGATAAAACTTCTTCAATATTCAAATCCATCGATTATAATCTTATAACTAAAAACACTTAAGTATACACTGATTCAGCGCGAACTGATTTTATCAGACACTTTCGATTTGCCTTTATATACTAAATATATTAAGTATTTAAGATTCGTTGCGAGAGTGGGGACAGGTATTCAGAATATTTCGCTAATTGAATTACGTACCTTCAAAACAATGCCATAAACGTTAATTAGCATAATATTACCTTTGGTAATGTTTGTATTTGTTACTCTGCTAAAACCTCCTAAGAAATAAATTTACAATCACAACGAGCAAAGTGAATTGTAATAAAAATGACTCGCTTAACGAGCGACGTTTCGCATGACGAGTGACGATGAGAAGATAAGTCTGGAATTGTTATGTGTGTTTTTGAATTTCACTATACGAGTAAAAATCCGGAAATTTTGGAACGGATTAAACTCGTTAAGCGATATTCCACTGCATATTCAATTTCAAACATAAAATAATATATTTTTAACATACATTTTTTCATTAATTGAATAAGTTCATTACTTTGATTTTGTAAATCTGAACTTTTACTGTATTAAAATAGATTTTTTTGAAACTTTAACAAATATTATATAAATAAAATCAAGGAAATATTTATGAAAACAATGAAATGTTTACTTTCATTTTTCAAACTTAAATAAAATTGATGAAATTTTTACTTTGCATGGAAAATACAGAATTTCAAACTGTTTTAATTAATTTAACTATCTGCTTCATCTAGGTAATACAATTTACATAGATTTTTTGTATAAAAAAAATAAATTTATTATTTTTTATTTACATCATATTTTTTGTAATTAAAACAATGAATTTAATGTTTTCAACTATTAATTCAGTTTTAATGTTAATTATTATTTTGAAAACTTGTAAATAAGAAATTTCAATATAACTAAAGGTTATTGTGTAAATATACAAACATGAAGTTATTTTTGTTTGTATTGTTTGTTCGATGATATCGAATATGACAAACTAAAGAGTACTTAACGAGCTTTAGTGTGTTGAATGTGGGTCAAGGGTGAGCGCAAATATGGAAATCCTCGGAGAGACATACACGTTGAAAAACAAATTAATAATGAATGGCACAAAGGGAGATTGGAATGAAGCGAAGTTCTCCCAAGTTTGCCACTAGCGTTTAGTAATCAAAGTTTCCTAATATTGACGCGTATTACGAATATATACCTATTAAATTGTGGATGCAATAAGCGTATAATTTGGATTGTGAATTGAAGGAATTAAAGGAATAGAAAATGTCGGAATTTACGTTTATATAAGTAAATATGATGTATCTAATATTTAATCTAACCTAAATTATCCAAACTAGATTTAACTTAAACTACTTCAATCCAACTTAATCTAAAACTTATCCTTAATTTTTGTAATACTATACATGTTTTTGATTGAAGTTAATTAACCATAAACTCATTACTTTACAACATATTTTTTTTAACTTATTATATAATATAGGTATAATCTGCATAAATCTAACCTTTAAACCAAATTTAACTTCATATGAAATAACCTAAATTTACCATAATTTATTTTAAAGTACAATATAACTTTATATCATTAATCCTGATACTAATCTAACCTGCTATAATCTATCCCAAAGTCTAATATAACTTAATCTGTTCCAATGTGAAATATAACTTTATTCACGTTCTACTTAATTATATTCACATCTTTAGATATAATTAAAAAAATGTCGTGTCCCGGGATTAAGAAATCCTTGGACACCATGGATTTTCTCGTAGTTATGTCGTTCTGGAGTCTTAGGGGTTTTTTTTTGAATATTAAATGCAATAATACAATAGTTTATCTCATGGGTTATTACTAAGAGTTACATTCTTCTGTTATGTTAGTATTTAAGATTTACCTGCTCTTCCTTTGAATTTCCAAGTAAAACGAACTTCTCAGTTCAACCCTCTAGCTAAGACTTCCTCTCAATCCGACCTCCCTTTGTAAGACTTAATTATATAATACAAAAATGTGTTCATTTCAAAAAGGGGCTGTGTGGGTGGTAAAGAAATTAGTTTTGAGGTAGTGGAAAATACAATTTCTTTATATTAGATTTACGATCCTACCCATATATTTAGTCACGGAAGAAAGTTGTTAAGTAGTGATACAATAGACGCAACTATACGATTTAAGGTGTAACCGTCCTTCGGAATATTCCACAAGTTATTCTAAATAATCACGAACAAGTATCCGTTTGTATATTTGATGGATACGTAAAATATGATTTGTAATAATTAATAGGAAAGTGGTAGACCTAAGAAATATACATATTAGTTATATAAAAAATGATAATAAAATAGTCGGCCACGACCTATCCTAACGTTAAACATAACCTATCCTAATACATTTTTTACATAATTATATAGAAGCGAGTTATATTTAGGTAACTTAAACTATAATATTATCTAACCTAAGTTATCTTATCCTTATATACAACCTAACCTAAGGTCTAACGTAAGATTATCTAATATTCTTAGATGTAATTAAATAACCTAACCTAATAGTAACGTCTAATTTATTATAATAAACGTGTAACTTCTAACTAAGATTATGGAATAATTTGAATCAAATGTAAAAGTTTCGTTCCAATTCGCTGACTAAGTGATCAAATTAATTGCTCGCTCTCTCTCACTGTAGGGTGTATTTCTTCGTTATTCCTGAATACGCACCATTTTGTATCGAAATTGTGTGTGTATGTGTGGGAGCGCTTCGATTGCTGGATTTTGTGTCTTTGTATCGACGTTGGGTCGCGCATTAAATCCGAAATACATTAAAGCATTCCTCGGAGGTGGAGAAGAGTGGAATCCATTAATTCAATATTGAATCAGTTCGGTTTGCATTTGGGAGGCGGCGGCGGCTACGTCCAAAGGCGTAGGAGTACGAGATTGAAGTCATAAGCGATAATCTTTCCGAAGTTAATCCTGTAGACGCGCCTTTATTAACGATATTATAACTGGGGAATATACGCTTTCAGCTATCTTCATCTCACTTCAACTCAACACTTACGTATTACGTAAATAGGTATGTATAAGTTTTGGTGAGATGTGATATGATGTCGGTGCAAATATGCAAGTTATTAAAACTCATTAAGGTGAGGCGGAATGTCGAGGAAACGGTTCCAATTCGCCTGCGGAGGGATCTAACTTATGGCTTCATTACGCTCCGGCGGAGGCCTGAAATGCTGCAGGAAAATTTGAAAATTTTCATTGTCTCGCCTATACCTGCAGATGCGGACGAGAAAAATGACGGGAAATTTAATAAACAGAAACTAAGCAGCTCTCATATACCAAAAAAAGAAACAACATTTGGAATCAGACGACTAGATTTACATATAATGATACTTTCTTTTTATGATTTAAATAAGATTTTTTAACATTTTCATAACTCAATTTTTCTTTTAATTTTCAAAATAATTAAAATGAAATTTCATTTATTGTACATATAAAACTTGAAATCAGTTTCATTTAAAATAATTTCTTTAAAAATCGATTTTTAATGATAATTTATTAATTGATTTAAATTTATTACTATTAATTTTAAATAAAAATCATAAAAAATTTAAAAACAGTTTAATTTTCTTAATTAATTATTGATATTATGACAGAGAAAATGTAATAATTAATGAGATTTCAATAATAATTTTTGAGTTATAATTGTAACTTTTGTTTTAAAGAAGCCATTAACTGTTGGTAACAATTAGTGATGTGATAGTAAAAAGTTAAAGCCGTAACGAGAAATAAGTTATTAATCTTGGAGACGGCAGCAAAACGTGTAACAAACAATAAAATTACCCTCCGGCTCATCTTGCGCAGGAAACTTTTTTATTACACGCCAGATATTACAAACATTCGACTGTCTGATTATGGATTTCCCGTTTACGTCCCAGTGATAAAGATAACGTTTATTACACGTGTGAAGTATGGTTATGTGATCCGATGACTTCTATCAACTTGGAATGTAGACTTCCTCGGCCTCATCACGTCTAATAATATTGCAAACTTGAAATTACGTCATACTAATTAAAATAGACGATATCGTTAATAATCGCTAAAAATATTTATAATTTATATTAGGTAATAAATAATTACACTAGTCCTTTTTTTGTATGTGTCTTTATCGTTGGTAATAAACACACGAAAAATGCAATAAATTTGTTGTGCGCTGTGTCGGGGGTGTAGATGCGACGAAATGCAGTTTAATATTAAAATTTTCATTCGCGCAATAAAATTTATAATGCACCGACAAATTCTGATATAATAATAAATTTTGCTTCATAAAACGTGTGTGGGTGGTGTGTGTGTGTGTGAGAGAGAGAGATGGGTTGGTGGGATGAAGGGATGGGATTTTAGTTGCTGTGCATAGTGTATTGTGCATATGAGGACGATCACGACGTGTTTAGGGTGAGAGCACAAGAGAGGAGTACGATATTAACGTGGAAAGCCCGAAATATAGGAAGCGGCGCGGATAAAATAAAGACGCCCATAATTTACATTAAACGTTATTAAATTTCATTCTAACGCAATTTCTGAAAACCCCTTTTTCAATAGTGCCAACCCTCCGACGCGGAGTATAAAACCTATAGATTACGTATAGATTAATGTTCTAACGCGACGCGAATATCATTACAATCATATATGAAATTGAGAATTTATCAGTAAAAATCTCTGTGTTTGTATATGAGAACATTTTTATTTCATTATGTTTTCAGCTCCATTTGTATTTTTATTCATCTTATTACATAATTATTATATAGGTTGGTAAATAACGTCGTTTGTGTAGTTTTTATTAGACAAATTACGCAATTTATGCTATATTTCGCACTCTGGCCTGAAAATTTCAGAAAATTTTGTCCAATTGGATTTTCGATGTCTTCAGTTTTTAGTCCGCTGAAGATAATTATATCATCTTACACTCAAATTAAAGCTGAAAGTCTCACCTTTTCAACAAAGCTTAAATGTGAAGTTTTTGAAAAGCAAGCTCTTTACGTTCTTTTTTCAAGATAACCACGTAGGACAATTACGTAATTAAATAGAAATCATACTAATTCGACTACCACCTTTCAAATGAGCCATATGAAACATTCGATATTTGGATTTTCGGAGCGCTTGAAAATTATTGAAAATTGCAGTTTTACAAAAAAAAATCATTAAAAACTTGAAAGCTAATGAACTTTTTTACGATTTTATTGTATAATTGGGGCAAGCATTGTGCACCTCGCTATGTAACGTTTCGATGAGTTTCCTGTTTTTCCAGTTTTTAGTGAAAAGTGCCATAGTCTTTAGAACCGCGAAGATAATTACATAATCTTACACGCAAATTAAAACTAAATCTTCCACCTTTCTAGCCTACTGGCAGCTTTCTTCTTTCATCGATTCCTCTGCTACGAGCATTCAATTGTAAAGTTGTTGACAGGAATCATACTTTTTAGACTGCCATTTTTTGAATGAGCCCACTGAAACGATTCTAGTATCGATAATTCGAATTTCGAAGTGTCTGAATTTACCAAAAATTTGAATAACCCGAAAACTAATAAACTTTTTGCTTATTTTATTGTACAATCAGGTATCATGCAATAAAAGAAGAAATAAGACAACAAGAAAAAACGACGACTTTCGATGTATTCAGTTTTTAATGAATACCCGAGAATAATTACATCATTTTATACTCAAATTAAATCTGAAAATCTCATCTTTCCTACGAGTCAACTGACAGCTTTCTACTGTCATCCGTTCGTCTGCTACGAGCTGTCAAATTTGACGTTACTGAAACATGCAACCACATGTAATATGTACTTGACAGCTTATGCAACATATGTAACAGGTACCTTCAAAAAAAATATTTTTTGTTTTTTTTTCAGTAAAAGTAATAAATAATTTTAGATAATTTTTCAATTTGGAAGTAACGTAATAATTTTTTGATGAATAAAGTAAACACAACAAATAATAATGATATTATAAAATAATTTGACAAAAAAATAACGTGGAAGGAAATTTAATAAGCTGAAACTAGGGCGCATCAGACTTTGCGTATACACAATTTTGCTAAAGGTAAGGTTTTTAAGCTATATTATTGTACAGTATATAGTATGAACTTTTTAAATTACAACCGCAATATCCGTTTTATTAAAACATAATTAATTTACATCAATGAACAAAAAGAAAACAGTTTATTTTCTATCAATCAAGATTGTGTATGGTTTATTAATTTTAAACATAAATAATTAAACAAAAATGAAGAAATATATGTTTTTTTTAAATAAATTTCCAACTAGATCTAATAACTAATTATTCTTAATGTTTTTTTTAATATTTTTTATTAAATATTGCTTTGTAACTAATCTATAACATATTTGTTGTATTTTAAATATAATCAGTTGTATTTAATATTTAAGAAGAAAAAAATATTAAAAAAAATAATTTATTTAATAAATGTATAATAAAATAATTAAAAATTTAAGTTTTTTTCATTAAGGAAATCAATTTCAGATATGAAATATTTTGATTATGTGAAAGCTAAATATAATACGAATTACCCGGCGCATACACAATGTAACAAAAGGATCTAAAAAAACTAATATAAGAAAAAGCATATTCATTTCGTAATTTTGTATAAAAGAAAATGCATAGTTCTTTTTTCGAAATATTCTTCAACTTTTTAGAGATGGTGGAGTAAAAAACGCATACATACGTTCCTTGATGTAATAATCATAGAAGAAAAAAAAATCTCTCGAAATTAATAATATGTACGTACTGTGGATTTTTTGTAGTGTGATAAATTACGTGCGGTTAATATTATTGATGTGGGTTATTCTTTGGGCATAACACATGTAGAATTGGATGTAAAAGGGGAAATGAGAGAAGGATTGGTCTTAGGTATAGGTTTGAGAATGAGGGAGAGAGAGAGAGAGGAGACTGGTAGAGACTCATCTGCTTGAAAGATCTGCCTTCGTACCTGTCGCTGTCAGCTCGCATTAGTCTCACCCACTCATCTTTATTGCGCCATGTTTCTTGTACGTGAGTCGGCTTACCACCGCTGCAGACAACACATGAGGGTGTAACCCCGACACAATCCGCCATCCCTTCGACCTCCCGAATACCGATGAGCAATGACACAAACACCGATCCGAACTCTCTTTCTCTCATACACTTCTTCCTTTCTTCCTTCCTTATTTCTTTCTTTATTTTTCCGAACTCCGCTCTGTTCCTGAAGACCACTATAATTCTTTCTTCGCTCGCGACGAACAACAAAACTTGCGCGACACTCGTCGAGAGTCTGGGGCAGTAAATAATAAATTTATCGACTACTTTCCAAGATACTAAACAGGACGATAAAATGCACTGCTCATCTCTGATATAATGGATATAAATCCACCCTGTCCGCTTTTACCAATATTTTTTATTACTCAAACAAATATAATCTCTCTATTTACTTTTCATCCACTTGTAACAAATATTATCAAATAATTAAGTATTTCCTTACAAATAACAGATTTCACGCATATAAGTTTGTCAACAAGTCGTCTATGTTTGGCTATGACGATAATTATAGAGCGATAAAACATTTTTTTTTTTCACGAAATCTCTAAAAAAATATAATCAAATCATTTATTAGTGTAAATGTACATAAATCATGTTTTCATCCATATTGTTATTATTTAAATCTGTCAACATGATGTTAGTATTTTAATGGGAATAATTCAAATTCAAATTTACAGTGAAACATGGACAAAACTCATTGAAAAGTAATGAAAATGAAATTAAAAATTCAACTATTCAAAATATTTGGGCAGTTGCTTTTACATTATTATTAACTTTTGCATGATTTCATATTTTAACTGTCAATAATACGTAATTTTGTATTTTCAAGATACTAAACGGTATGCTAATATGCATTGCTCATCTCTCTCATAATTAAATTTAGCATTTGAAAAAAATTAAAGACTAATTTATCAATTAGCTCTTCAGAAAAATAAAAACTGTTATTTCGTGTCCGTCATTTTGAATATTAACCGTCAAATATTTGTATATGTTACAGCTAACTAATCCTTTGCGGACGAATATTTTTCAACTGTTTTTTTTTATATGGTTGCGTGTTTCTACAAAACTGAAGTCAGACGCTTGAAACGCTTACTTAGAATTAATGGTTTTGCATGCAATTTTTAAGCGAAGGCTCTTATGTAAATAATTGGGCGGATATATCCGCCGTACACATGTTGTTAGAAAGTTTTGATGATTTTCTACAACAGAGTTCATTTTTGAGAGTTTATTTCTTATTTTGAATATCGCCAATTCACTTTGAAAAATCAATATGTGAAATATTTTATGAAGATAAAGAAACAAAACAAAAAAAATATCGCTAAAATAAAAATTGTTTTTACAAATAAATGAAAGTTTTAGATTGAAACAAGTAATAAAAATCGATTTTATAGTAGAACTAAAATAGAGAACTAAGTAAATTTATTTATTTGTTTGAAAGGAAGTTACCTGATTTGGACTGTTTTCAAACGCATAAAATTGTACTGAAAAATCTTTATAGAAATGGAGGAAATATATTGGTACAAGAGTATCAATATTTTTGAAACTGAAAATCACTGGCAGCGATATCTCATGGAGTTGAAACAGATGTCACTACAAATCAGTGATGTGGAAGATGACATGAAAAAAGAGTCGTGCAAGCACAGGAATGAACTCAAAAAACTACATTTATTCTTAAAACAGTTGTTAAAAATCATTCAGGACAAGACTTTTCAAAAGAAGTGCAAACGTCTTTTGAATAATATCAACATGAGTATAGCCAAAGAGTATGAAAATCCTACAAGGAATATCCTAATAAAAATCAATGAACAAATTACGGTGCTCTATCCACATTCGAAATTCTCTGATTCACCGTTCGAGAAGAAAATTCGAGAATATCATGTTGAATTGAAAAGATGCGCTCTACCCGAAAATATGAATGCTTCCAGGTGCCAAGATGTTGCAACAAACATACTAAATTTAACTGAATTAATCTATGCGGATTTGAAGAAGTACACGCGAAAGTTTGATGAAATTGAGGAAGTTTTCGAAACAACCGTGTTGTATCCGAATCCACCTCCTGATATGGAGAAGAATATTGTGAGAATGGTGGAGATTTGCAAAGAGATGAGGCAGATGCGCGAGGATCTGAAGGAGGATATGTTTGCTGGTTTTATGTTTTTTTTGAAATCCGAAAGCTTCCAATTGGAATTCGCGAAAATGTTGCAACAGAATAAGTTGTTTGTACTAACAGACGATGAGTCGAGTGTGGTAGAGGTTATGAGAGCTGTGGATGATACTTGTAATCGTTTAATGCCTCAGGATGCCTTCATGAATGTCCGTAAAAAAGTGCGGCCTGAATCCGAGAATTGCTTAACGGATCTTTGGAACAGGATGAGACTTATTAAAGGTGAGATTAAAGAGACTCTTGAGCATTACATGAGGGAAAACAATATTCTTAATAGAAAAATATATGATTTGAAAGACATAGATAACCCATTAAGCCCGATTAAGGAATATCCACGTGTTATTGATAATCTTTATGATTTTTTCATTGTTGTCACACAGGACTATCTACGTCTATACCATAAAATTCGAGTACTCAGGATGGATATTATCAAGATTTGGCTCAAGTAGTGAATTGAATATTAATTAAGTAATTCATGTGAACACGTTCACTTCTTAACCTTTTATAAAAAAAAAATATTATATAATTCGGAAAAATTCATATACATGTATTTTTTTCATTATTAACAAAATTAAACATTAGAATGTTCTATTTTTTAATATAAAGAAAAGACTAAGAAGAAAGATCCAAAACTCTAGACTTTGTAAACCAAAATTAAAATCTGCTTACTTAAATTATAACGAGTCTTTTCAACTCGAAAAAGTAGCAATTTTCCTATAATTTTGTAATGTTTGTAAAATTTCAAGAAGCGTATACTACACGCATATTTAAACTATTCCAGACTACTTATAGAATAAAATACAGAGAAATGAATTATTTACAAGTTGTTTTTATTATGATTTTGTCCCATTTTTGTCCAGATTTTGTACCGTTTTACCAAAATTAAAATTGGTATACAAATTAAAAAAAAAATTGATTGAATCAAAATTTATATAAACTTTTCAGAAAACTGATTCAAACTAGAAAACTCATATTAATATTTAGAGACTGATTTTTTGTTTAAATATTTAAATTGCAAAAGCAAACGAATTTTTCATGGAATTAGGAATTGAAAAACAAAATAATGAAAGAAAATAAATCATTATTTCGAAATTGAATGTTTGTTATTTTTCTGTAAACTAATAAACATTCATAGATTTATTTTTCTTATAAGCTGAGATTTTTTTATGTCGTATAATTTTATTCACAATCTGTTCATCAATGTGAACATTGAGATTGCGGTTGACATTAAATGGATAATCTTTTCCGGTGGATAGTTACCATTATGATGATTTGATTTTTTAATTTGTTGGTTGGCTGCTGTCTTGTAATTCTGCGATTCCATTTTTTCCATTCACTGTAAATTTGCTGTTATCCTTAACACTGTCAGTGTCAATCGACTTGGCTGAAAAGGTCCATATGCTAAACCTCATTCATTTCACTGTATGTCTGTAATGAACGATGGCCCTATTGCTGCAAGCACCGAGAGGGCTCACAAAGGGCCTGGCTTGACCAGGATTCGAACTGGCGCCCACGAAATGGTAGGTACGGCGACTTAACCATTCGGCTATTAGTCGCCCCACAGAGAATATTTATATATTTATTTAAAAACATGATTCTATTTAAACCATAAATTAACTAAATTAAAACGTTAAAAAATAACGAAATTTAAAAAACAATGATTTATTTTAAATTCAATTATTTGCTTTTTTTATAAACATTCAACTTTCATTCATTTTTCTTAAAAACTATGAACATTTCATATATTAAGCCTTAAACATTGCTAGAAACAATATTTTAAAAAAAAATGTCTGTTCTTAGATATGGTTATAACACAAATTATAGAAGATATGAGTATGAGCGCTAGATTTGACGCTATTTTTTATATAAGGTTGGCAAGATTAAGGTTATTCAAATAATTAATGATTGAAATAGATTCTATAGTCCGGATTTATCACATTTTCGTTTGAAAATGTCAATACAAACTAAAATTTGAAAAATATTAATAAAATAGTAACAAATTTTTATCGTTTCTTTTCTATTCATGTTTTATTGAGAGAACGTTCAAATAATTATTTTTTTTTATTCTTTGAAATACCTCGCATAGTGCGCTTTTGATCACTGTAGTCCTGTTTAAATATTTCAAAATTCAGTCTGTTTTAAATTTCTTGAGAAAATTATTATCTTTCAAGTTTTTTTTTTGCGCCATTTCTTTGCATAAGGTTGGCAAGATTCGAAATATGACATCTGTCAATGTTACCATTAGGAAATGTAGAATGCTACAACAAATAACAACAATTTATTATTAATATTATTATTAAAATTAACTTTAAAATGTATATTATTTTTATCGTATTTGTAGTTACAAATGTTTCAAATGAATAAAAAAACAAGAAGACACACACAGAAAATTCAATTATGTCAAGAAGCACGGAAAGCTATGCAATTCTATTGAAGCGGTGTGTATAAATTACTGCAAGTTGCACCTAAGTCCTAATATATATTCGTTTATGCAAACCGACTGCGGGACGGAACGCAATTCCCGTTTGAAATTATTAATTTAAATAAAACTGTTACCGTGAGTATGAGGGGGGATGAATGAATGAGATGAAGGTGGTGGAGGATGCAGTGGAATAGTGGGTTGAGAGGTGTTCGCAAAATAGAACACCTGGTATGTATTTGAAAGCTTTTGTGCTCGCTCGAGTTTACACTATCTCGCGCGAAAATTAGATTTCTAGAGAAGGGTGTGTGTGTGTATGAGGGTGGGTATGCGCGAAAAGAAAGAGTTTCAACTAAAATGGAATTTTGATTTAAGCGCGCGCGATTCTCTTTACTCTCTTTGTCTCACTCTTTCACTCTCAAACCACCCCCAACGCTTACTTTTTTTTTGTTCATCCGGTGGAAGCGAAGGGGTGGATCGAGGGGTGCATGTGTGTATGGCGCGAAAACGGAGCGTGTAGCAACAGTTTACAAAAGGAGGGGGTTGAAAATAAATTGTTTTAGTTTTGTGTCTGTATGTTAAATAAAAAAATATTGTGAACGGAGAAAAAAAAACACTCTCCGGAGAAGAGTGAATGCATGGATACGGAGGAATATAAATTGGAGTGAGAAATGGCTATTTTTTTTTGCACAAGTTTAATAAATTTCAAATTTATTATGCAGTTTTGCCTTTGTTTTTGGGTTCTTTCTTTGTTTCTTTCATATTTTTTTTGTTTGCTTGTCTTTTTCTCTTTTTTTGATGCAAAAGTGGATCCCTATTATATCAGGATTTCCCTCCTCGGCAACAATTCCCATCCGCAAAACTGTTTTGAATTATTCCTTGAAATAATGCATGTTCTTTGTAATGAATGAATGCAGTACACTTTTTAATGCGAACAATATTAATCTTGATTTATCTTCAAACACAAATTTAATTAAAACGCATTCAATGTTTTCATTTATAAAATTAACAAATTTTCATATGATTTTCCAAACAGAAATTAGCAAATAAATAATAATTAAAATAATAAATATTGTTTTTTTTATATAATTTGTTTATTATTGTATATTTTATTTCCAAAAATTAAATACAGCCGAAATGTGAATTTTTTAGTAAGTTTTTTCGAGCAGCTCACAGTAGCTCAATGAACTTTATATCAATATTTTGTAACATTATAGCTTTGCTCATAAACTCTTTCATATACTCTTGACATTTGACTCTTCACCTCAGTTTTCAAGTTAAATTGTTTCCAAATTATCTTAAGCAAAGGACCTTCCATGTAGTTCATTTCAGAATGTAAAAGCTGAACTGCAATATTTTCTGAATTAACTCGAACCTCTTCGAATGTCCATCGGCGAATAGCAGAAAATTTTCATCCTTCTAAACCATTTAACCGAACTATCTCATCATATTCAGATTTACCGGCGATGTTTAATTGGAACAGAGTGCAGACTTCGCAACTTTTTCTTGATTTTCTTGAAGTTTTCAAGATATTTGCTAGTAGATGTCATGACCATCTTACAGTATTCTTCAATATCCATCAATAGATTTTTTTTCCTCCTTTTTTTCTTTTAGCATCAAATTTGAAAGTTTAATCCATACCTGATAAAGACCACACCTATTTTGGACTATGTGCAGTTGCTCCGATTGTTGTTTGTTCACATTGAGAGTATCATTTTGCAATAAATTTATTTCTAATTCGCGACTCTTCTGCTGGATCTGTTTCTTCTTCTGCAAATCTCCTTAGATAGTAGTCACCTCATCGATATTCATCATCGTATTGTTATTTTCAAAAGTATTGTTTGCTTCGAATCTCCCCATAGTTCAGAATTAATAATGTATCTAAAAAAAATATAATATTAACGTACGTACTTTCTTAATTAATTTAACGTTTGATTTGCATTTTTATTTAAGTCTCGTAGTAAAGTATAATTTATTGTATAAATATAAAGAAACTACAATTTTTAACAACTTTAAATGTACAATTTTTAACAAATTTGTAAAAAAAAAAATACTAAAAATATTATTTTCACGTATTTTTATGATATTATAAAGAATTTAATCTTATTCTGTATTTTGTTTTGTAAAAAAATAATAATTTATATATTTTTAATAAAAACACAAATTTGTTTTTCAGAAGAAGAGAGATATATTTATTTAAATTATTATTTATAAATAGGAACTTCTTTTCACTATCATGTTGGTTTGGATAATAGTAGACACTCTAGGGAATATCTTTCTTCTGGAATTGGGATCAATGAGGATCAATAACACTTCAATCCTCTCGACCAAATCTATCATCATTCCCATCATGTTTTCATCGTAAATTGTGAATTTTCTGCATGTCTTCATCTCCTTGCTGAATTCTTCGCTATCCGACTTCAACTCCAAATTAGATAAACTGATCCAAATATCATGTAAACTGTTCGTAGTGAGAATTTTTTGTAGATTCTCCTATTGTTGACGCAACGCTTCTAAATTCACTTCAGCATCGATATTCTCATTTTTTAATAAACTATTTTCCAACTCGCAACTTTGCAGATTTATCTGCTTTGACTCCAGCAAGGCAACGTGAACAGGAGTCTCTATTTCTGAGATCTCATCTCGTCATTTTAGTGGAGTGGCAGTATTCTTGTAATACAACGATAAGGGGAAGACACCGATAAACTCTAAATTAAAACCATAATTAAGCAAAGAACGACCGTGAAGATGACTTGCTGTTTCATTTGGAACGCAAATTGACAAAAAACTTATCTCGTGTTAAAAACCGGGCTCGAACGTCGACGCTATCAATTACCACTTTTTGTAAAGAGTAAACCTTCTCAAAAATCTGAAACCCAAAGTGTTATTCGTACCGTGCGTAATCCATACCTGGTAAAGTCCACACCTATTTAGGACTGTGTGCAGATGCTCCGATTGTTCGCACATTTTCTTGAAATGATCTTCCACATTGATAGTATCA
>NW_017099588.1:0-2526 GCF_001412225.1 Nicrophorus vespilloides
AGTTGGTCCAAAATATCAGTGATATTAGGCAGCGGAAATGCGTCACCAACGGTTACTTCGTTAATCTTCCTAAAGTCTGCTACGACTCGCCATTTCTTTATTTTCCCGTCATTGTCATGTTTTGGTACAACTAATAAGGGAGAATTCCATTCGCTATTGGAATTTCTTATGATCCCTTCTTTTAACATCCTACGCGATTCTTCTTTAATTACATCCTTATGAACTTGAGGTAATATCGACGATTCCGCCAAGCATCACAAAACCGAAATTATCGAATGCATGACGATGGACAAAACTGACGCCTCCAGAGATGGTGATTCACAGATTTGCACGTTACTTGGGGATCTGCTGAAAATGTTGTATAATTTACATCAACAATTAAGTGTGTTTAAGGAGATGTTGGAGCCGAGACCTATAGATCCGAGCGCCAGCCCTCTGAAAGAGGGAAGAAACTGTCGGAGAATGCTGCTCAGATCAAACAATGCTTCAAATTGAAAATCGCAGATTCGAAAAAATTAGTCGATATGTGCAAGCTGAACAGGTGGATGATGGAGATAATGAGCTGGAAGAATTACTTGAAATTCTACGAGAATAATTACTATCTCTTTGGAATGGTGGAGCGCGTCAGAAGTTCTCTCAAGTTTCCGGGCCATCATTCGTCCGACTCGTGAGCCGACATTTTCCTACATGGGGTCGTCAACGATATGACGATGGTAAAGCAGGAAGTGCTAGAATATTGCAAAGAATGTAATAAAAAATGCAAAAAGCATGAAGAAACATTCAAGTAAATTACAACAATGGAGCTCATAAATGGGCAAGACTTTGAACGCAACAATAAGGTTGTCAAGAAGATGGCAGACTATTATAAACATATTTTTATAAGGTGTAAGTACTTCGATAAAAAATTCCAAAGAGTTTTCGAGGACATGGATTAAGCATTGGAGAACGATAAAATAATTAGAAATTAGAATCATATAGAAACTGGAGCACTTATTGGATAGATGATTTACTTCCCGCTCCAAAAAACAGAAATAATTCTTATCACAGTGCTGCTATCAAACACGTCTGTACTGAATTTTTTTTTTGTAGAAACTAATTGAATTTGTAATTTATTGTTTCAAAAAATATGCCAGATGTAGTGTATCTATATAAATTGGCAACGCGAATAATTTTGGAATTATTTAATCGTTGATAAGACAATGGTTGAATAAATTGGATGATATGATCACTTTGGCTAGACATTTTAATGATACAGTAAAATTTGCAAAATATAATTTCCATGAGGACATGAATTGTCAAGAGCTAATTCACGAATTCGTACAATTTTTGAACTGGAAGAGGTGCAAAATATGGCGAAGCGTCGACTGTGTTTTTTTGAGAAGGGTAATAATATTTTGAAAATTTTAAAAACATTTCAGATTACTATTTCAAGCCAGATTGGCAATAAAAATAATGTTGAAGCTGATCAATCGAAGATAAGACAATAGCGGAATGATATGAGTACTTTGATCTCTCTAACTGAAAATCTTAATAATACCGTGAAATCTCAAAAGATAAAATCAGTGAGGACATACTATCATATGAAAGTTCATATATAGCTTCAAGTTTGTGATCGAATTAACTACTTCATTTTATACAAATAGTAATAAAGCACTTACTAATAAAAAAAAACAATAAGAAGCTACCTTAGCAAGTGCTCCATAAAGATTATGAGCGCTCAGGGCGAGAAAGCGCTGACAATAGAGCAACCTGTATACTAGATGGCAAAGACAATCAATATTGTGGACAAATTTTAAATAATGGCTGTAGGTAAGAATAGTTTCATTACTAAGTGGATTTTTTTTCTTATAAAACCTTCAGATCTGTTTATTTTAATGTGGGTGATTGTGTCTTGGAAAAACTTAGTAATTTTCATTAAAGTAATAATTAATGAGTTATTCCTTCAAGACGAAGTTTGATAAAAATCAGATGTAAATTATTCATCAAAATACAGGTAGACAAGAAATATGTCAAAGAATTTCTGCCATATATGGATTAAAATTCAATAAAATTATTTTTAACGCACAAAAAGAATGTCGATGTTTTTATACATATTTTTTATAGATTAAATAGAAATATTTGATATACCTTGAATTCAAATCGATATATCAGAAGTAATAAATTTTATTGAAATTTAGTGAATGTGGTTACCGCAAATCTACTCAAACTCAATTTCGTCGTCTACCTTACATACCCTTATAAAGTCTTAATTTCATAAGCCATCTATGGCCTTCTATATTCATGTTATTACACTTTAACTATGTTTCTACATTAAACAATGAATTTGAAAAAAAAAAGAGAGGCAGGATATAAAAGGGTACTTACAAGATATAATACCGAGAACCTTACTGGCTAACTCGGCGCGTCACAAGAGAAGCGGAAGAGAAGAGAGTAATGAGGCTGGGTAGTATTTCAGTTTATTTATTCGGATTGAGATATATTACAATGTTAATTATTGCCCCTGTAAGCCTTAGCTCTTTCGGCATT
>NW_017099588.1:2535-2758 GCF_001412225.1 Nicrophorus vespilloides
TTCACATTGATGAACAGATTGTGAATAAAATTATACGACATAAAAAAATAGTGTTTTCAATAAATGTACTAAATATTAATGAATTATTGATTTTTTGTAATTTCTTTTTTTAGTCTTATCAAATTAATTGCCTTTTATATTTTTTTTTTGTACAATTTACTTTTACCTTCATTATTTTGTACTCATTATTTTTTATCGCGTGTTTTGACGATAGTTTTTGAAT
>NW_017099588.1:2771-7857 GCF_001412225.1 Nicrophorus vespilloides
TAACATGTTAAAAATAACGTAAAAATAAGTATAATAGTACGTATAAATAAGTATAGGCCGCGAAAATTTTCATATAAAAACAGCGCATTCAATATCCAAATACTTTGTCGAAAGTATCAAATTATCATATTCACATAGATTGAAAACCCATTTCAAGCTAAGGCACCACCTTTTTGTAACAATGTCTGTTCAATAAATTGTTTGTGAATATGCACTTCAATTGAGTGTCGTAATCATATTGAATACCTTTGGACACACGGCCAGCCGCTGCAATTAAGACCCTAATGGCAGTCCATTCTCAATATGATGTTAACGAGATGCAATTATGTATTTTATATTATCGCCAAAGAAAAATGTATTCGCTGTTATGTGCGTAATTGCTGTTTAAGGTGTAGATATATCAATGCTATTCTGTTTTGGAAATGAAGAAAAACTAATATTAACTTAAAGTGAAATAAACCAATGTTTTGACTTGGTGCGCCGTGAATTTTGTTTTTGATGTATTGAGTACGCCGCTCAAAAAGATTGGGGTAACCCTGTTTTAGATTATAAGCTACTAAAAAATGGACAGAATGATATACCCATGAAAATATAATCCTCTCATTGCTTAATATTTCTAAATATAGCATACCAGCATAATTGTAATGCATTGCTATATTGGTAAAAACAAGTTAATTTATTACACGATTGGATTTTTAAGCGTGTCATTCATATATTCAAACATAAGTAAGACCTTCCTTATCTGCACGGATTCGCTTGGTGCCTAAAATGGCTGGACTGTACTAATTGTATCGTTTGCGAACGTGAAGTATGGATATTTAGTTCGTTTGGGCAATGAGCTAGCAGATGAATCGATCATACGAGACTGACACACACATATAATATGACGGGCATCCTATCCAGTTTTTAATTCGTGTTATACCTCGCTAACAGAAGTTAACATGTTGGAAGGGTGTGCAATGTACAGTATATATCGTGATGTATTTGAGGCATTATTGCTGTTGATCTGAAGGTGAACTGATATTCTTAAGATTTATGACCAAAAGGCTATCAACCTAGGTCATTCTATTCAATCCGCCGCACATAGCACAAATATGCCCATTGTATTCGCTGAAAATGTCTTTCATTTGGACAAAATATGTTTACTAAAATCATACATGGCTTGCAGTAAGTTTATGCATCAATATTCTGGTGTATAAATGAAATATGATATTAATTTCAAATCTTTATCCAAAAAAATATTTCTCGTATATTTTATGAAATGGCATATATTATATAAAGGAATAATTTCCGATTCACCAATTCTAATTACATTTGGCCGAGGTTCCTTATTTTCTTGTATGAATAATTTATTGCAATCATTTAGTAGTATTTGAATTGCAGCGCAATTTATTGCTCCTTGATCACACACAAGTGCCAAAACTATGTAATCTATTTCTATTAACCTACTTACAATTTCTTTATAAATTTTACTATTATTGTGAATTTAGTTGTTTCCTGAGTAAAACTATATGTTACAGGAAACTTCCACTTTTTTTGTATGCTTCTAATCATAAACACTTGTGTATGATCAGCTATTCTGTCAGTTGATTCAAAGCTTTCAAAGAATCAAGCTTTACAAGCGGAATCATTTCCGTTGGTCAATGGAAAAATGGACCGATAATTATTGTTAAACGATTACAAAAATATCAATAATAATCGTCGTCTCTTTGAACTTTGACGCGTGATTATCGAATACTATTTGACAAAATAAAAATTTTGAGAAAATAAATTTATCAAAGAAATTGAAAATATTACAAAAATATGTAGATACTATAAATAATAACTAAAATACGTTATTTATACGTACGTATAAATAATAATTAACGTACGGTTGTAACGCACTAACGGAAGAATATAGATTTTTTTTCCAAATCTAACAGTGTTTTTTAGTTTAACTCTAGTTAATTAGATTACTTATACCCTAGTGTGCATCGGGTGGTGGGATAATTCTGGTCGCCTCCAATTATGGAGTGTTAGATAAATCTGACTGTGTGATAAATCTCACGGCGGTCAATCGTGACGGAATGTCTGCAGCAGGGAAAACGCAAGGACACGAAATAAAGAATATATGAATTTTGGAAAAGATATAATTTTAAAAACCAAGTTTCGCTTCAGTCTCTTGTTCTAGTCACTTGCTACGAATGATAACGAACGGGATAAAGAACCAGAATCATCGACATCCAGCGCCGATTAGCAGCCTAAGCTACTCCAATCTTCGTACCTAGTGCTTGAGAAGTATAGAGGATTTAGTAGATAAAAACCAATTCTAAATAATTAGCAACACTGCGAAAACATACACTAAAATAATTAAAAACCTGAAAGAAATTATTGAATTGTGCTGAAAAATCTGCATCAAACAATAGAAGATGAGGAAATTAAAGAAAGCCTGCAAATACAAGGACATAAAACAATATATATTCCCAACATGAAACACCGATTGACAAAAAATAGCGATAATAATTAAAAGTGCTATCAAAACCACGAGAACCAGAGGAAAAGAACTTATGAAAACGGTAAGCAAATATAACTTTGATCAACTTTGCAAATATAACTTTGTCAACAGGTGAGCCAACTAATAGAAGAAAAATTGCAGATTTTAAAATTCGTACTACTCCCTGTGGAAAACAACGAATAAAATCAAATAACCAATTATCGCAATTCCACAAATTAGGCAAAAAGACGATAAGTGGGTTAGAAGAAAATTATAAAAAACGAACACATTCGCAGATCACATCACTAAGGTTTTTCCAATCGGATAACCCCGAACAAGAAGATGCCATCTATGATTTCTTCAAGACTCAATTCCTGATGGATCATCCAATCAAACCATTCAACTGCAGCGAAGTCCAATTCACCATACATAATAATGTAAAACTGAAGAAACCACAAGGATTACTGGAAAAGTACTGAAAGGACTCCTACCGAAAGGAGTTAAACTAATAACAACTATATTTAACGCGATATTACGTCTGTGTACATATCCTGTTCAATGTAAAGTAGCTCAGCTCATAGTAATTCTCAAACTCGGAAAACCAGCAAAAGATGTATCATAGTACAGACCAATCAGTCTACTACCAATTATATCTAAAGTTTTGGAAAAGTTATTACTACAATGTATGAGCCCAAAAAAAACAAAATATTCCCCGAACATCATTTTGCTTTTCGCAAGTTATATTATAGAACTAGAATAATTGAGTTAATTCTATAAAATCATAATAAAATAATGAAAAACTCTCAGAAAAATGTTTTAGTTAATTTTCTAAAAAATAATACATTTTTTTCAGAAATAATTAATGATTAATAATTTATCTAAAAGTTAGTATTAAAGTTTTAAAGTCTACGTGTTATTAATATTTTCTATAAATATAGTAAATATGAATTGTATGCATGATTCATGTACACTTTTGCAATCATTTCATTATTTTTTATCGTGTGTTTTCATATTTTTTTTGACTAATTATTAAATGCCAAATGTGGAAGAGGCACTAAATATTTTAAATCTCGTTGATCTATATTCATAAACACAGCCTAACAGCATAATAATAATGAATGTTAAGAGTGTGATTTGTGCATCTAAAGCAGTGTTTTCCACAACAATGATGTAAAAAATAACGATCTAGGAAAAATGTAATCAATCAAATATTTATTTTATTAAAAATTACATACGTTACTGAATTTTTTTCATTCATTGAAAAAGACTCCTTTTAATTCGTAATTTGAACATGGTTAATATGGTATATATTTTAACGCACGTACCCACTCTACCACGCATTTCATAAATTGGCCCTACTATAAAACTTTCATTTCATTCAAGCTCGAATAGCAGTTGTAGTGCGACAGTTAGCAGCCAATTTGTAAGTTCACTTCGAAATCCCGATTACCAAAATCCCGACAACCATAATCTAATCCTATTTTTATATAAAAAAAAACAAAGTTATTATTTAAATTCATGGAACTTAAGGACAATTGTTTGGATTAAAAAAATGTTCCATCTCGTTTATATGTTTTAAACTTTTACAGATGAAACTATTGTAATAATAATAATAGTTTTAAAAGTGATAAAAAAGAATAAGTATATAATTACAAAACGACTCTATCTTTGGCGCTTAGAAATGATGATTCACGTTTTGACTAAATTTGAATATTTGAAAAAGAAATAAGATATCTATGAAAATTATTACGTTTGTGAATAATTAATAGATGATGGACTAAGTTTTATCTGAAATAAAGGTATGTCCTGTATTTCCCTTTCTATTTGACGAGTCCAGCAATGTTAGTTCACGTTCCCAATTACCCATTTTCGTGACATATATTCAAAAGTTAAAGTGCTTGCACTCGAAGAAACCTCAGATTCTTTTTTGCTCCAACAATTAATTAGTGCGTCTACAGTGAAATCGTTGTGTGAGAGAAAATTCTGATTAACTTTTATTTTTCTGTTTCCACTAAAGAAAATGGAATCGATTTCTCATCTTTCGACACTGAAGGGCCCGATCAGATCGCTGAAATCTGAGCCAATGTTGTTCAGATTGTTCGAGGAGGTAGTAGTCGGCAGTGCGGAAGAACCAGCGTTGATTTTCGAAGGTATACATTAACTGTAAGTTATGTTGACTTTGCTAATGAATTTGTTGATATTTTGCATTTAGATTTCGGAGCAGTCAAGACGACCAGTTACCATGACTTGAATGCAACTGCAAATCGAATTGCTCGCTTGATTAAAGCCACCATCATGGAGAAGTCGATTCCACGCAATGCCGATGGAGATTATATAGTGGCAATTTGCATGCAGCCGAGCGATAAATTAATCTCAGTACTTCTGGCAGTTTGGAAAGCTGGTGCTGCCTACTTGCCTCTGGTTCCGACCTTCCCTGCTTTGCGAATCGAGCACATCCTTCGGGAATCCAAGCCGGCTCTGGTGATCTACGAGAATGAGGACAAGAGTTTTGGTGCGGTCTCCAAGTTCTCTGTGAAGGAACTGTTCTGTTTATCACATGAGTATGATTCTGGAAATCTCGAGGATCGTTTGAGTTCAAAAAAAGATGATTTG
>NW_017099588.1:7873-8557 GCF_001412225.1 Nicrophorus vespilloides
CTTCAATGGCAGTTCAAGGCCTTCCCATATAGCAGAACTGAACAAGTGGGCATCTTCAAGACGGCCTTAACCTTCGTCGACAGCGTATCCGAAATATGGGGCCCGCTCCTCAACGGTCTATCTATTTTGGTGGTGAAGAAAGAAACCACCAAGGATCCTGAAGAAATGGTCGCTTTATTGGAAAAATATCAAGTACTTAATAAAAACTATTAATACTTAAACTATAAATATTAAACTAAAATTTGTTAATTTTAGATCGAACGTCTGGTCTTAGTCCCAACTCTTTTAAGATCATTGCTCATGTTTCTCGAGTTAAAGGTAATTATTATAGTGATTTTAAAAATTGAATCATTAACTTCAGTCAATTATAGAAGGATAAAAATGCTTTGAGCAATCTCAAGATATGGGTGTGTTCTGGTGAAACCCTCTCGGTATCTTTGGCAGAAGAATTTTTTAAGTACTTCCCCGAAAATTCTGAGCACAAGCTGTGCAACTTTTACGGAAGCACTGAGATTATGGGTGACGTTTCTTTTCACGTTATTAGAAGCAGGAGTCAGCTGAAGCACGAGACCAAGGTGCCAATAGGTGGGCCGGTAGACAATACCATCCTCTACCTGTTAGATAGGGATTATAGGCCAGTAACAGCCGGGGACGTGGGTGAGCTTTTCGTATCTGGCTATAATT
>NW_017099589.1:0-1695 GCF_001412225.1 Nicrophorus vespilloides
TATTGATGACATTGACGTCTCATTTGTAATGAATTCCATTTCCTGTGCAGCTTTCTAAAAAATATCATAGGCTTGTCGTCGTCGTTGCGTAACGTCCCTGACATATGATGTACCAGTTCTCTGCCTCGAACTTCCTTTTTTACCATCTGCAGTAGCTGAAGATAGTGTGTTATGGGTTGTCATCTTCTTCACAGTACCAGTACTTTTAATCGAGTCCAGGAGGCTCCCTTCTCCGAGTATATTTAATGCCATCCTTCCTCTTTAGCTCATCATTCTACATAACAAGTGAACACCAGCTATTACTTGGACCGCGTCTCGGGGGATGCTATTCCTATAAATATGAAGACAAGTTAAGCTTTAACTTGGCAATGTTAATTTAAATATTTTCTAAACATTATTATTGTATATTTTATGATATACCATATTTCCCCAAGTATAATTTTCTTTTGGACAAATATGACAATCAAATTATTTGCAATTATATTAAACTACATTCGAAAAGAAACCTAATAGTTTTCGAATAAGTAAAGAATTATAATAATCTACTTGCAAAAAAAAATAAATCGGATAGAGAAATTTAAGTTGAAGTCGAGGAGGAACGCATCGAGATGTCTTTGTTTAAATAACACCCTCGAAGATACTCGATTACTTTGATTAATATTAATTATTAAAATTGTAAAAGAAAATAAACATTTATGCGCTCTGCAAACCGAAACTCTGACTGTTCCTTTGTTCTCTAGTTTTGCTGCTCTGGATAACAAGAGATGTGTTTATTTGCATATTTGTACTATTGTAAACCGAGCATGGAACAAAGAAAATTTTAGTATATTAGAATACATATCGAAAAAGAACTAGAGGGTGCAATTTTCACAAAATGGTGACTTGCTAAACAATAAAATTTAACAGATTGATGAACATTTTATCGTTAATGAACACTTACTACACCCCGTTCCAAAAGTTAACTAAGTTTCTAATCATATTTGCACTTGGAGCTGTTGGAACTAAATACGCAATTTATATATAAAAGCGTTGCTTTTTATGAATGTATTTAATAAAATAATAATTTGAAATCTAGTTTAAGGTGTAATATTGGTTGCATATATTATATTTGATCTCACAATTATATTAAAGTTTTAATGAAAATAAAATCTATTGGGCGGAAAAACTAATCTACTTAAGACATTTGTTCCAAAAGAAAATTGTAAATTAATTTTGAAAACATAGTTTCAAAACTTCAATTTTATTATAAAAAAAATAAATTATATTTCATTTACTTAATATTAATTAGTTTTATATTAATAAGATATATCTAAAATTTATAACAAAAATACAATTTACATATAATTTATAAATAAAGACCTTCAGAACAACCAGAATTCACATGCCAATAACAATACATGACAGTTAGTTAACACCTATATTAACAAATTAAGCTCGCCAAAGAATGCAGAAAATCGCGAAGTTTTAATAATAATAAAATAGAATATATAATCATACCTTTTTATTTTTCTTAAAACCAAAACGAAAACTAACTCGGAAACAATTTCACACACACACAATAGGTTGCTCGCGTACACGGCAATAGATTAAAACAGCGTGCAAAAGTGTGTCTCCTATTAGAATCACGGCGCCTACTGTCGTCTGGTGTCGGCCGAATCGGGGAATCCCACGGCCGAACCGGGGAATCCCACGGCC
>NW_017099589.1:1700-5804 GCF_001412225.1 Nicrophorus vespilloides
GTCGGCACCAACAAAACATTTAATGCATTGATGCATTTCTGCATCTCAATTAATACAGTGCAAAAGCTGCTTAAATTGAATACAGAGAAAATTAAATATAAAAACTATAAAAGTTTAATAAAAAAAAAACATGAAAAAATTTACTCACAAAAACAAATAGGAGCAAAATATTTTTCACTTTGAAAATAAAAATTCCGTGAATTTTTTTGAATTAAATTAGTTTTTATAGAAACAATCATAATTTAAGTGTGTGAGAAATTTAATTGTAATATAAATATAATAATAAAACTGCTGAAATAAATATTTAAGTACGGTATAAATTTGCCTACAACTGATGTACAAGTATATTGAAATACAATGGAACCTCGCTTAACGAGCATCTTGCGTAACGAGTAAAATGAATTTTGTATAGAAATGATGTACAAGTATATTGAAATACAGTGGAACCTCGCATAACGAGCATCTTGCGTAACGAGTAAAATGAATTGTAAGAAAAATGACTCGCTTAACGAGCGACGTTTCGCATAACGAGTGACGATGAGAAATCCCGGATTGCGNNCACCTCGCTTAACGAGTAAAATGAATTGTAAGAAAAATGACTCGCTTAACGAGCGACGTTTCGCATAACGAGTGACTATTAGAATATAAGTCCCGGATTGTGTCATCTATTTCAATATATGAGAAGTTAAGTCCCGGATGTTATGTGTATTTTTGAATATATTAACCATCTTTGATTTTTTTTGTTATCTTTGTATAAAGCGGACTATAATTTGTGTTTGCTGTTAATACAAATACAAATGTATTGTGTCCAACCATGATTATAATATATAAACACAAAAAACAATATAACATGCACCAGTCAGTCTTCCCCACATTATATAAATTATGACTATCATGATATGCTGATGCATATATATTTGCTCATCAAGCTATAAAATAGAATATATATTAATACTAATTATAATTACTAAAAACAACTTAACAAAAAACTAATAATACAACAATATGTCTTGAACTATAGAGACATTTTTATATATAAGATAAAACAATTCAACAGAAGACTGAGAATGATAGCAACAATGTCTTCGTTATATGTAATGAAGTAATTCATTTTCTCAATCACTATAATAATTATTTAAAAATATGTATTATTTCGCTATCTAGGATAAATCTCGGAATTAGAAGATCATAATCCTGATCCTTTTGCAATATGTACTTATCTTCAATTGTTTCCACTAGCGACATCCGGAAGGACGGGTAAACTACTATACAGGATTAAGTGAAAGTATTTCACATTAATCGAACAAGTTGAAGAAGTGCACGGGTAGTTTTTTGATTGTTTTTATAATATAGTAAGTTTCTAACTTTGATTATTAACAATTCTCTTCATTATTAGAATACGGTATATATCAATATATATTTTTTTTGCCCGCGGAATTGATTTTAACAATTTGGGCCGTTGGCCATTTTTGTTTCCCTTTGTAACGAGGTCCATCCCCGTGTAATTTCAGTCAACAATACCATTATTCTACACATCCTGGTGAATTTATACTAAATATAGCCAAATTTCACCAACTAAGAGATGCATTTGAGAAAATATGAGTTTACAACTAATCTTGATCAATCTGAAATCTGAATTCTACAGAATAATTGGCCGAATTTTCTATTTTGAGCTGACGCAATTTCATTAAATCTTGAAAGATTTTTGCTGCCGAATTATATAAGATCATTATAATTGAAAGCTATGAAAATTATCAAATAATGTTAAAAATCATGATATATAATAACATTTAAATTGAGTACTTTCAATATGTATAACCTTGTTTTGTTGTAGTTTTAACGCAAACATGGAAGTAAACGATGCCTTATACAAACTGCTCTCCAATTCGGAATTATCAGTTTACCTTATGATAAAAAAGGAAATTGATAGTGATATTGTCATTGACTTGACATTGGAGGATGATGAAGTCAATTTAGATGTTATAGATTTAGTAAGTTAGTATGATACATATATTATTGATTTACTAACAATGCACATTTTGAAAGCTAAAAGAAGTAAGATAATTCAATATTATAATCCAATAAGAATTTTAGTTTATTTGCAACATTTCTAATTACATAATATTATTGGGAATAAACACATTTTATAACTGTTAATATATACTTAATGTGTTTTAGAGTACAAAAAACGAAAGCGGGGTGGCAAGAAAAGGAACAAAATGAAGAAAAAATAATTAGTCTATTGTAAGTATTAATATTTATTTGTTATTTAGAATTGAACTATTTTTTTTTATTTTTATGATTATTCAGTGGGACAACTGCGACCTCGACAATATATACATAAAAATATAGTTTTAATAAAAATATACTGTTTATTATTTTTAATATAATTTTTTCGCAGACTTGTTTAGCCTTTTTTTATCAGTAATTCGAACATGTACATTATCTACGTAAATATGTCTAGAGTGGCAATAAAACAGTCATAAACATATTCCCTTTCTGCTAGACTAGGGGATCCCAACCTTTGTTCTACATCGACCTGCTCGAACAAAATAAAAGTTTTCACCCAAAAATCAATAACACCACATAATATTTATGTATTAGCTGGAAACAACGTTATGGAAAAACTATTAATTTGCATTCATTAAATCCAAATAGTAGAAGGAGAGTCATCGTTGTGCATCCACGTGCAGATTCGGCACTCTTCAACCAACGTTCATCCACGAATCCAATTTTATTATAATGAAATTCAATATTAATCCATATTTTATAAAATACATACATCTTTATAACTATGTTTTCAATAGCCCTCATCGCTAGTTTTTATGCAAATAAAATTAAAATTTAAATGATTTTTTTTAATATTCTTAATTTGTATAGAATTCAAATATAGAATTCATTAATATAAGCATATCCCTTCTCTTGATATATATTAGGGTAGAGGGTCCCTAACACCCTAAGGAGAACTGGTTTACCAGCTAAAGGCCATACATTTTATAGTCCACACTCCAAACATAACTATATAAGTACATAGTTATAAAAAAAAAGTGTCAAAAGTAGGCGTTTCAATAGTAGGATGGTGACTCCCTTCTTTTATTGTATTTTGGTGTTAAGGATATTGAGGAAATATAAAAGAAAGCGCCCCTTGGACCTTAAAAGGGGAACACGTTTACCTGTCGAAGGTAAGGTATTCGCTGACGTGGTTGGGAATCTCGTGGTGTTTGAACGTATTTTTTTTTATCAGAATCGCTGTCCCTCCGTGCGCGGTTAGTGCTTTACAGGGTGTATTTGGGAAACGTCACACAGCTCCTGTCCGTGAGATGTGTTTCCGAAATCATCATCACGTCCACCCTCTGGTTGGCGAGGAAAGCGTTCAGCTCGTCGTTATGCTGAGCCAAATCGTTGGCGTTCCACAGGACCAGGCGAATTGTGTGGGCCACTACGTCAACTTCGACACGAGAACAAACACGACATTCAGCAGCGTGTCGATTTTATCGAATAGCTTAGCTATCCTAAGCTCCAGCCGTGCTACCGGGTTCTGTTGTGGTCTGACTTGCTCTTCGATTGTGGGCAGCGTGTTTTTGCGACTTGTTCTGTCTTTGGCCTGGTTTTATCTTTGAGTATTCCTTCGGTTGGGACTGCTGAGACTGAGACGGCGCACTGGTCGGCGGTAACAATTTTTTCTCCCTCAGTTTCGGGAATTTTCTGCTCTACAACTCTTTGTACAATGTACAGCCCTTGTAGTTGGCAGGGTGTTTGCCGCTGCAGAGTGCACATGTCGCTTGATTTGTCTTTCCTACACTCCGCGGTGAGGTGGTTCTGGCCGCACTTCACGCAGCGCGGTCTCAGAGTGCAGTAGCCCTTGGTGTGTCCGTACCTCTGGCATCTCGAGCACTGAGGGATGTCGTATCTACGGTGCGGCGTCTCAATCACCACTTTCATGCTCTGCAGGTACATGATGTTATGGACGTCCTTGTTGTTCGCGTTTGGCGCTAGATCCACAAAGAACAGCGGCAACGGTTCCTTGGTGTGACGGCTCGTTATATTTATGACATTTTTTACATCATGCCCATATTCCTTAATCTCATTCTTTAAAAATTCCAC
>NW_017099590.1:0-4547 GCF_001412225.1 Nicrophorus vespilloides
TTCTAAGAATGGGGAGAAATGTATTAAATTTCTGTCGAATATCTTCAAACGCAAAGATTCTCAAAAAGAGTAAAGTATCAATATTTGCTTATAATATTATATTCTTATAATACTTTAGTTTGGTTTGTTAGTGGTCTTATATTATAAAACAATTATTTTGAAATAAAATTAATGTTCTATCGTTTATAACAATAAATTTTCTGATTGTTTTAAAACTTTAAAACTTCTTTGATTTTTTTTTATTCATACCAAACATCTAGGAGATCAAAATTCAGAATCAATTTTCTTTCCATTATTCACTTACTCGAGACGATAATCAATGTACATATGATATTTATATGCGTAACAATACGCTCGTAAAGAAAATTTCATTATCACCTTTGTACAATTAATTTTGGTGTCAAAATTCAACGCCGAATAAGATCATGTGTATCCGGTGTTGTATTAACTTTATAAACAATGTGATGCAAATAAAAGGGAAGGGTTCATCGCCTATTTGAAGCAGTCAGACGCAACAGTGCTACACCTCCTACAAGCTCAGTCTAATTTGACCAGTCACAAGCAGTTTCAAAGATGTCTTCCAATTTTGAAGTCAAAAAACATAGCATGTAAGACTTTATATATAATTTATTTTTATTATTATCATAAACTTACAATTTATATAATTCTATTGACTTTAAGCTTTAAATATTTGTTTCAATGTATACTTGGTTTGATTTAAGTGTATCCAATATGAAAGTTGATGAAGAGAACCCTTGGACCACCGCATGTCCTTACCATTATCTTTGTGGAATGAAAGCTGGAATGGTGAAGCGTCATGGGAATGATGCTGTAAGAGCTAAGTCTATCAAAGAGGAGATCGAGGAGATCAAAAGAAATTGCTATAAAATAATGGATATCGAAGATATGTTTGCTCCAGGTATAACCAAAGAAAATATTTACTAAATTTTATTCTAATGTACTTCAATTGTACTTCTTGTTACTAACGTTCTGTCAACGTTTGTCCTAAAATTGTTGTCAAATATTATAGAAACGTTGTATTAAATTTCTTGTTATTTATTGTACTAATATTTTGTTTAACTTTCAAGATATCGGCAACAGGACTGCTGGTATTGGAACTACCGATAATGAGACTGTTGGTAATGGAAGTGCCAATAAGAGGAGAGTCTTCAGAGGCAAAAACAAGAAGAGGAACAAGTCTGCTTAATGGATCACCGTATAGAAAGTGAATATTCTTATATTTTAGTTAAGTAATTATTAACAACTTCATATATCTTATTCAATGATCAATCAAAATGTATCATCCTTCTATTTCCAATATAATCCTTCAATTTGAATTATCCACATGCATTTACAAAATCAATTGTTAAATCCTGAAATAACTACTTCAGATAGTTTTTATTCAAAAACCTATCCATCATAGCCAATCCATATGCGGAGATGTCCACTTCCTCAAATCTCCTTTAAATACAGATTGATTGAAATGTAATTTCACTTTCGGCTAATAGTAAAAAAATAATTATGTATCTTTTATTATAAACTTCTATAATTGAAATATATATTTCTTTATTACTTATTTATCATTCAATTACTATTTTCTAGTCTTCCTTTTGGTACAAAAAAATCAATGTCTCATCTTTATTTTTGTTTACTATTTGAGAATAATTTGTTAATATTTTTTGTTATTTAGAACACAAAACTATGAAGGAAGAGATTTCTAAGAATGGGGAGATATGTATTAATTTTTTTTTCGAAGATATTCAAACGCAAAGATTCTCAAAAAGAGTAAAGTATCAATATTTGCTTATAATATTATATTCTTATAATAATTTAGTATGGTTTGGTAGTGGTCTTATATTATAAAACAATTATTTTGAAATAAAATTAATGTTCTATCCTTTATAACAATAAATTTGCTGATTGTTTTAAAACTTTAAAACTTCTTTGATTTTTTTTTATTCATACCAAACATCTAAGAGATCAAAATTCAGAATCAATTTTCTTTCCATTATTCACTTACTCGAGACGATAATCAATGTACATATGATATTTATATGCGTAACAATACGCTCGTAAAGAAAATTTCATTATCACCTTTGCACAATTTATTTTGGTGTCAAAATTCAACTTCGAACAAGATCATTTGTATCCGGTGTTGTATTAACTTTATAAACAATGTGATGCACATAAAAGGGAAAGGTTCATCGCCTATTTGACGCAGTCAGACGCAACAGTGCTACACCTCCTACAAGCTCAGTCTAATTTGACCAGTCACGAGCAGTTTCAAAGATGTCTTCCAATTTTGAAGTCAAAAAACATAGCATGTAAGACTTTATATATAATTTATTTTTATTATTATCATAAACTTACAATTTATATAATTCTATTGACTTTAAGCTTTAAATATTTGTTTCAATGTATACTTGGTTTGATTTAAGTGTACCCAATATGAAAGTTGATGAAGAGAACCCTTGGACCAACGCATGTCCTTACCTTTATCTTTGTGGGATGAAAGCTGGAATGGTGAAGCGTCATGGGAATGATGCTATAAGAGCTAAGTCTGTCAAAGAGGAGATCGAAGAGATCAAAAGAAATTGGTATAAAATAATGGACATCGAAGATATGTTTGCTCCAGGTATAACCAAATAAAATATTTACTAAATTTTATTCTAATGTACTTCAATTGTACTTCTTGTTACTAACGTTCTGTCAACGTTTGTCCTAAAATTGTTGTCAAATATTATAGAAACGTTGTATTAAATTTCTTGATATTTATTGTACTAATATTCTGTTTAACTTTCAAGATATCGGCAACAGGACTGCTGGTATTGGAACTACCGATAATGAGACTGTTGGTAATGTAAGTGCCAATGAAAGTAGAGTCTTCAGAGGCAAAAACAAGAAGAAGAACAAGTCTGGTTAATGGATCACCGTATAGAAAGTGAATATTCTTATATTTTAGTTAAGTAAATATTAACAACTTGATATCTCTTTTTCAATGATCAATCAAAATGTATTATCCTTCTATTTCCAATATTATCCTCCAATTTGAATTATTCACATGCATTTACAAAATTAAATGTTAAATCCTGAAATAACTACTTCAGATAGTTTTTATTCAAAAGCCTATCCGTCATAGCCAATCCATATGCGAAGATGTCCACTTCCTCAAATCTCCTTCAAATCCAGATTGATTGAAATGCAATTACACTTTCGGCTAATAGTTAAAAAAATTATGTATCTTTTATTATAAACTTCTATAATTGTAATATATATTTCTTTATTACTTATTCATCATTCAATTAGTATTTTCTAGTCTTCCCTTTGGTACAAAAAATTCAATGTCTCATCTTTATATATGTTTATTATTTAATCGTTTCTTGATTTTGAGAATAATTTGTTAATGAGATTGGAGAAGGGGTATTACTCTTAATCAATGACCAATGGAATTTACTCGATTTCTAAATGGTTGAAAGTGTTGGAGAAGGGGGTTTTACTTGATTTATTAATGAAATGCTGGTCAAAATATTGGAGAAGGGGTACAGTGTCCTTCTCATATAGTCTTCTTGAGTACAAGTTCAATATCGATGCATCATCTTTCTTATTGCTATGTTTTCTTACTCACACCATCAGTTTGATAACAATATTAATCATCAATGAGCAACACTAATTTGTAAATTAACAGTGGTCAATATTGGAAGAGAGGATTAGCAATTTTGTCTCTTAATCATACTTGGATTGTGATAACAATGTTAATCATCAATGACAAATAGACTTTACTTGATTTGTTAATGAAATGCTGGTCAGGAGTTTGGAGAAGGGGTAGTAATAATTCTCTATCTTTCTCAAATACTCTTCTTTAGAATGAAAAATCCAATATCGATGCATCATCTTTATTATTGCTATGTCTTCTTACTCATACCTTCATTTTGAACGCTAAATTATTAATTAATTTCAAGATTGGAGAAGGGGTACTGGCCATTTTATCTCTTAATCATACTTGGATTATGATAACAATGTTATTCATCAATGACCAATCGAATTTACTCGATTTGTAAATGGTTTAAAGTGTTGGAGAAGAGGGTTTTACTTGATTTATTAATGAAATGCTGGTCAAATGATTAGAGAAGGGGTACAGTGTCCTTCTCATATAGTCTTCTTGAGTACAAGTTCAATATCGATGCATCATCTTTCTTATTGCTAAGTCTTCTTACTCACACCATCAGTTTGATAACAATATTAATTATCAATGAGCAACACTAATTTGTAAATTAACAGTGGTCAATATTGGAAGAGAGGATTAGCAATTTTGTCTCTTAATCATACTTGGATTGTGATAACAATGTTTATCATCAATGACAAATAGACTCTACTTGATTTATTAATGAAATGCTTGTCAGGAGTTTGGAGAAGGGGTAGTAATAATTCTCTATCTTTCTCAAATACTCTTCTTTCGAACGACAAATCCAATATCGATGCATCATCTTTGTTATTGCTATGTCTTCTTACTCATACCTTCATTTTGAACGCTAAATTATTAATTAATT
>NW_017099590.1:4555-31430 GCF_001412225.1 Nicrophorus vespilloides
TCAAACTTGGATTATGATAACAATGTTAATCATCAATGACCAATTGAATTTACTTGATTTGTAAATGATATAGTACTCAAGATTGGAGTAGGGATTGAGAGTTTTACCTCTTAATCATACTTTGATTTTGATAACAATGTTAATCATCAATGACCAATTGAATTTATCTGATTTATGAATGGCCGAAGATATCGCAGAAGGGGCATATAAAAACTGAAATCGATTTCTAAGAACATCAGTAAGTGAGACAACCCCAAGCAAGAAAAGCATATCTTGCTGTTTAAATATTTCCGAAATTATTGTGAAAAACTTGTGAAAAGTGAAATCTACTTAATATCAATCAAGATGACTGATAAAGCAAGGAATATGGAAAGCCTACGAAAAGCTCTTGAAGACATGTAAGTACTAAATACTTATTTTAATAATTAATAAATTTATTAAAAATTTCTTGTAGATATTGCAAGAGACCAGAGTCAGAAGAGACTAATGTCTCAAAAAAACTTGATATGCAAACCCAACCTTCAGCCTCTGCTAAATCTGTAAGCAAGGCTGAACCCAAAGAATCAGAGGATGTTATATGCACCGATGAATCTGTAGAATCGATTCCTCCGCCTGTAAAAAAGGAATCTTCAAAACATATATTTGGTCACGCACGGAAACCAAAAATTTCTATGCCTAAAGCGTATAAATATTTGAAAAAACAACTTTCCACTGGAGAAAGGTACTTATTAAAATTTCTATTTTCTTTTGCATTTTTTTAAATTAACATTTCTTGCAGCTACTGCTTAGAACAAGGGGTTGATAATACCATCCACTTTACCCAGGTTGCCGAAATAGAGTTTGACTCAGGCCCCACTGAAACTGTAGCCGTATTACATACTCCTCCATCTCAAAAAAAGGAATCCGTGAAACCAAAAGTTGCATACCATCTTAAACCCAAAACTTCTAGTAAGAAGTTGATCAAATTTCCTGGAAACGAGGACAAAATGTAAGTATACAATTCTTAATTTATTTTGAGTGATAAAAACTGTTTTTTTTTAAATTATTTCATGAAGTACCGAGATGGAGTCAGTAGTTGATAAAACAAAAAAAGAAGTTACCGCTTCAGTCATCCCTATTCCACCACCGCTTCCTATGGAAGTAGAGAAATCTAAGAAGATGGAAACACCCAAATCTATAATGATGGAATCACCAGAACCTATGAAGAAGGAACCCTCATTGATGGAAACACCGGAGCAGAAGGTTGATAACATTCCCAAGAAACTTAAGTTTCGTGGTAAATTCCTTCGCAAATCAAAGGATGCGAAGAGAGCAAGCTTGAAGTCCAAGCGTAAAACCAAAAGCAACATATATACTGTTAATCCAGAGCCCGGTAATTATTTCTTTTTGTATTCTACAATAATAGTCTAATATTTTTACTTTTATATAGAAGCTACATCGTCACAAGAGGTTCCAAAACAAGGCAAAAGGATTCTTAAATTCTTGAAGAAGGTATTCAAGCCAAAGAACTCCGAGGAATAATATCAACGTTAAAATTCTAATTAAATTTGAACCTCCATGATACTTTAAACCTGTTACAAAATATCCAACAATTGAAAACTTTGATATAGATATACAAAATATATTATAATTAATTTATATATTATGTTTTAACTACAAATATTTACTAGAAATCAAAATGTGAAACAATTGAAAACTTTGAAGTACACTTATATACAATTACATAAATACATATTTTAATTAAAAAAAACTTGTAAGTTTACTCTTAATTGCAAAAAATATCCCAAAATGTAAAAAAAACCAATTGAATTTATCTGATTTATGAATGGCCGAAGATATTGGAGAAGGGGCATATAAAAACTGAAATCGATTTCTAAGAACATCAGTAAGTGAGACAACCCCAACCAAGAAAAGCATATCTTTGCTGTTTAAATATTTCCGAAATTATAGTGAAAAGTGAAACCTAGTTAATACCAATCAAGATGACTGATACAGCAAGGAATATGGTAAGCCTACGAAAAGCTCTTGAAGATATATAAGTACTAAATACTTATTTGAATAGTTAATAAATGTATTAATAATTTCTTGTAGATATTGCAAGAGACCGGAGTCAGAAGAGACTACTCCTCCACCTCAAAAAAAGGAATCCGTGAAACCAAAAGTTGCCTACCATGTTAAGACAAAACTTCTAGTAAGAAGTTGATAAAATTTCCTGGAAACGAGGACAAAATGTAAGTATACAATTCTTAATTTATTTTGAGTGATAAAAACTGTTTTTTTTTTAATTATTTCATGAAGTACCGAGATGGAGTCAGTAGTTGATCAAACAAAAAAAGAAGTTACCGCTTCAATCATCCCTATTCCTCCACCGCTTCCTATGGAAATAGACAAATCTAAGAAGATGGAAACACCGAAACCTATAATGATGGAATTACCAGAACCTATGAAGAAGGAACCATTGATGGAAACACCGGAGCAGAAGGTTGATATCATTCCCATGAAACTTAAGTTTCGTGGTAAATTCCTTCGCAAATCAAACGATGCGAAGAGAGCAATAATACTCTAATATTTTTACTTTTATATAGAAGCTACATCATTTCAAGAGGTTCCAAAACAAGACAAAAAGATTCTTAAATTCTTGAAGAAGGTTTTCAAGCCAAAGAACTCCCAGGACTAATATCAACGTTAAAATTCTAATTAAATTTGAACCTCCATGATACTTTAAACCTGTTACAAAATATCCAACAATTGAAAACTTTGATATAGATATACACATTTTTTTATAATTAATTTATATATTATGTTTTAACTACAAATATTTACTAGAAATTAAAATGTGAAACAATTGAAAACTTTGAAATACACTTAAATTAATTTAAAAAAACTTGTAAGTTTAATCTTAATTTCAAAAAATATTCTAAAGTATAAAAAAAAAAATAATTTAAAATTAATATTCGTCCTTTTTAGTAAATTGAAATATATAATTCTTTTTAACAGTTATTGGTTTACATAATTGCTTTTTTCCTTTTCTTATTCGCTTTAAATAGGTTCTCTTTAAATTGATATAGATTTGTCATCTTTAACATTAATGAAATTGGAATCAACTATGATTTACCTTATTAATTACTCATCGACGACCAAATGAAACAATCTGATATGTGATATGTGACTTCAATAATTGAGAAGGGGTAATGCTAAATGTACGTGTGTATCGCGATATGTACGTATTCCAGTAAGCTACAAAACGTTAAACTTGTGCCTTCTACTGTTGAAATAATAAAGATGGCAGAGAAATTAATGAATATGATGACATTACGCGAAGCTCTAGAGCTTATGTAAGTACTAACAGTTTATTATACTATCAAAAAAAAACTTATTTATTCTGTGTAGAAACCCAGAAGAGACTAGAAGAACGAAGTCCAATGACACTAAGACCAAGCCCAATCTGGATACAATCGAAACAGAGGTTGTAGCTGAAGCCGGTGCTTCTTCAGTCATCAAAAATAATCCCATTCCTTCATCCGCTAAGGATTATTCGCAAAAGACGACAGTGTCGTATCTTTTAAAGCCTGAACTATGTATGTCCAAGGAAATGAAGATACGGAAGAAGAAGGTTCAGAAGAAAGCGAAGGGCACAAGATCCAGTTTCAGGAATAAGCGTGTTTCCCAAGTTAACGTTGAAGAGATGCCACCCTCAAAGTCTGAGCCGGGTAAGTTTATTTTTAACTTAACTATCAAAACCTAACATTTTTTAAATTATAATTTAGAAAGTGTTCCAGTCAAGAAAGGTACGAAGAAAGGAAGAACATTTTTGAAATTCTTCACCAAATTTTTCCACCGTAAACAAAAGAAGTAATATATAACATATTTTTCGATAACTTCAAAAATAATTTAAGGATACAATTTTTTTAATACTCTATAATCAACTCTAGAAACCTTGAAACATGTTACAATATTAAAATTATTATAATTTTCTAATAAACTTTATTCAATTGATCAATAAAAATAAAATCATTTTAAACAGAGATGAAATTGTTTTATTTATTTTCGCTTTTTATATATTTGAAAGTGTTTTTTTCAGTTTGTTTATTTCATTGAAATCTGTATAGAACAACAAACATTCTATATGTTCACCCGACAATGCGCTTGTAAAATAAGATGCGTGTGCATATTATGTAAGCGTCGTCCAATTTGTGTTTACAATAAGAATGCTGAGGGCGTGAATAAAATTTTTATCTTATTTATGTTTAACGTCCGGTTTGATTAAGTAAACAATCAGATGGAAATAATACTGAAGGGTATGCACGAATCGACCATTTGAAAATAAGCGACCGAACGCGAATGTTCTCATTTCTTAAATTTATAAAAAAAAACTAAAGTTACAAACATGTCCTCTAGTAATGAATCAAAGCACATCACGTAAGTTTTTGTTTCTATTACATAATTCAATAGTATACTTATTGTATTCTTTACATGAATCAAGTGAAGAACCGACTGAAGTTCAACCTTTGACCGAAAGGGTTTTAAACTGCTCTGCATGTTTGTTCAAAACAGAAGAATGTAAAATTATTGCTAACCAGAAGGAGCCATGTGAGAATAGTAAATCTACGGATTTAACTACCGGTCAAGAAGAATCTCAAACTCCTCAATTTACAGATATGGAGGATCTTCTCGCAGGTATTATAAAAAATAAAAAATTATATTTTACCTAACGTTTTTATTTTACAGATTCTAATGGTAAAATTGATGCGAATAAGAAGAAAACCATTAGATTTAAGAAAAAGAACAGCAAACCGAATAATTAAGATTTATGTTTACTTAATCAATTACAATTTTTCATTATCATTTCTAAAAAAAATGTCACAAATTTGTTTGCAAATTTTATTTTTTTTATTAATTTGTTCTAAAAAAAACTCGATAATTCTAATTAACTATAATATGTAAAATCCTGTTATTTCATTTATTTTCTATAATTTTCAAATATAATAAATTTAATTGTAAGTTTAATTTGTTAAAATAAAATCATCTAAATGTCTGTTTTTGTCTTAAGTATGTAACGTCTGGTTTATAAAAGTTGTGTTATAATATTTCGAATCGATCAAAAACAAGAAGTATCATCACACCCTCTTGCACTCAACTTACATTAATCCATGCGTTTGGCACATGCCATTTCCATTTACATTTTTCCATTTCCAACATTTATTTCTACCGGAGATATGAAACAGGCTCGTCTATTATTTGTCCTGCGTAATAACTGGAGATGAACTTGAAATATGAAAGCAATACCAACATTGATTTTCTTTAGGCAAATAAACTTTCGAACGGGGGTGAGCGCAATCTGTTTCCATCAAAAATAAAACGTGCGCTTCTGCGAAAAGCGTATCACACGATTCCAACCAAAACGATCATTTTAAAAAGGACTTTTTATTGAATAAAATACATTGAACTTACACCATTTACACAATCAATTACTTAATATTACATGTCTCGTTTTACACGGTACGGGTTTCCGCGTTTACACGATTTAAAACACATTTAATTTTTTGCCCTTCAATATTTTTTAAATAAATTCATAATAAAAAAAAACAACGAAATTATGCATTTTTTGCATACTTTTGAATTTACACGGTTTTATATTAAAAAAGTTACAATTTCGATTTACACGTTTTTCTTAAGAACCTATCTAACATATAAATTACTAAATTTTATTCAAAAAATATATTCGTTGAAGCATTTGTTAATTAAAAAATTGAAATATATTTTCTAATTTTGAGAATGATGTAAACGGGGGAAGCGAATATTTTTGCAAATTAGTGGTGCAGCCAGTTTCCGCTATTTGCGCTATGCACAAATATTTACATTCTCCGCTCGCCGGGGACAAAGTTTGCGCAAACTTAGTAGCGGCAACTGCGGAAATTTTCTCGAAGATTACATTTAATTAACCATCTACGAATACAGCGCTTAATTCTTGTCTTCTCCCACAAATAACATAGAAAAACACCGAGAATCAGCAAATTACTTCGCCGCTCCCGAATTTCTATTCTAAACTCCATCGGGCGGATACTGCAGTTATTATATAATTTCTTGGACTCCTAATTACAATTCTGAAATTGCATTTATTCTCTTCAATAGTTACTAAAGTTGTTACAACTAATAATTAAATTTCCAAATTGTACCCAATTTTAGGTTACAGCTTTTAATATGTAAAATATGTTTACTTATGTATATTAAGTTGCATAATTTAGGTCATCCTTATTTAATGCAGCGTACAAATTTATCCAAGGGATGCAGCTGAATGTAATAAGGTACCTTTCAGATGCAAGCAACGCAATGAAGCACGTGCCTAGGGGTCCCAAACCAAGACATTTTTCTGTAATGGGAGGCCGCAAGCCAATACATTTTCCTATACTATTTTAATATAATAATCTTTTGGAAGGCCTGAACTATCCTTAATCCGCCAATTAATAGAAATGTAATTATTGAAGAAAAAATTATTCAAATAAAATATAACATTTGTTGGGTGTCCTTGAAGTATCATTTCTATTAACTAAGAAAATAATAGCTGTACGTGATGAATACTTTAAAGCTTGTATAGTATATTTATATATATATTTGTGAAAATTTTCATACAAGAAGTAACAAATTTATAATATTCTCATGTGTATAATATTGTTTCGTTGGGAAGTATTGAATTAGTATATTTTGCAAAATATGTAACTTTCATAAATTTGCATAATGGGAATGGCGTATTAACATGGGTAGGATTCTGTAAATAATTAGTAAAAAAAATGCAAGAAGCAATGGAATGGGTTTCGGTTAATTACCATACATTTACGCTCTGAAAATCAACGGAGATGATCTTCGCAGGATGCTCATATAATAACATTTTCAGTAATTATACATTCTTTTGTTTCTCGCCGAAAACGCAATAATGAGGGCCCGCAGGTTGCGTAATGATTTGCGTCATGACATCGCAGCCGCCAACCCTTGATGTTCATGTTGTCCCCCTTCGCATACTGCGGTTGCTATTGAACATTTTCATACTGATTAAAAAGCCCTCATCATTTCAACTACCACGTCTTCAGTGATTTGCACCACCGTCACAACAATTACATAGAGAGAATCCCACCGTCCCGTGAAATACCCTAAAATTTACATACTTCCAACTTTCAGCACTTGCATCCAACACCAGGATGGAAATTTCACGAATCATAATATATTTCCATTATAAGTCTGTAAGACTACATTTATTATACTTTTCTTAAGTAGATGCAAAAGTTCTTTAACTGCATGGTGAAATACAAATGAGGTTATCCGGATAAAGATAGTGCCCTTAGGATCGATTTTGCTGTCAAAACTATTAATCTTTGATAGTTTGCACCTTTCCTCCAAGGACTAAGGTATTGTGATAACTTGTGTGTATATATACGTGTGTCAACGCTATAACTCACTTGGCGCCGTTTACGCCCTCACGGGGAACCTCAAAACACCTTGCGGACGTTTTCCAATTATTTTTCAGTCACCTCGGATTTTCCTATTTCCGCCCTTTAATTAGTCCTTCTTCCGGTATATTTTTTTCTCCTATTATATATATATTTTTTTTGTTATTCCTTGTCGAGACCACAAAGCAAACGGCAGCAACGTTGGCTTTATCTTGGCCAGGACCGTTAAAACGTGTCCTTAAGGAGGACGAAAATGGGAAAGAGCGTAAAGCGATTGCAAACATCCCGAGCATCCACTTGAAGTCATAGGAAGTCCTGCTTGTAAGATTTACATATAAACACGGTGTCCTTCGCCATAAATCCTTTTCATTTGCGTTATATTTTATATGCAAATGCCCGACGTGATTGTTTGAATAAACCAGAGAAAAATACGTTCCTGATTGTTATCCTCTCTTTCCAACAGTGGAAAACAACGTTGTAATTCTAAGTAACTAAATGTAAAATGAAATAAACACAACGTCTGGAAAGTTCGCAAAATACCTTGTTGCAAAAAGCAAACACCGCCAGACAACAGTATTCGCTACGGGCGTAATGAAGTAAAAGCAGGATATACACGAGTAAGCTGCTTTTGCAAAAGTAAAATTAAATGAACTATGAGGAACAAGAATATTAAGATTCTGAAATGCAAAATATCATTTCTCGATTATGTTTACTCATAATAAAATCTTATACATTTAACATTTCTTCTATATAGATTGAATTAATCGATTTTATATTACAAATTTACTTTTTGCTATTTTATATGAATTCATTTAATAAACTTTGAAACCAAATAAAAGTTATATTAAATAAAATTTTGCAAAAATATTTTATAATTGTTCTATAACAATTTGTATTATTCTCAAAAACAGAGTTTTATTTAGCAATTAACACATTTTCATTTGATTTATGCTAAATTATACATCACACCTTACATTATTTTTAAGTTAAAAAAAATATCTCCAGTTTATTTATTTTTTCTGTTGGAATATTTTCTGTCTTTGAAGTTGGATTAAGTCATAATCAACTATGGTTTAATAGCTTAAAAAAAATCAATAATAAAGTGTTTTTGTATATTGTAGAAGCTTACAATTGTTACGCCATCTGTTGGTAGATTATAAAAGTAATTTTGGTAGTCTGGTAGTATAATTACAATTCATATTTTGTGTTTATTGTTAAAATATGTTAAATTTACTTAAAACTCATCTACTACAATCAATAGTACTATTATACGCTAGTTAATATCTGTCATTCGTTCTAGTATCACTTTACCTCAGTTGTAAAACGTGGATATTATAATTTAAATTAATTAATAATGATTATGACTATTGTAAATTGTCTTTGATTGGATGATGACTAATAGATTAAATAGAACAAAGTATAGTAATTAAACAATATCCAGTAGATGGAAATATCGATAAAATAAAATACAGTAAAAGCGTAAAATAAATGGAAAGAACTAGGAACGGTGAATATATCACGCGCTGTTCCAATTTATCCATTACATATCAAAATGAGCGCAGGAAGGAAAAAGATAGGAGTAATAATAACAATGTATCATTTAAATTGCGAAAGGTTGCTCCTGAATTTGTTCTACATTTTAGCTCTTGCGTTGATATAGCGAACATCTCCTCCGTTCCTTCATAATCATTACAATTGTCTTCTCGCAAGAAAAATTACATTTTCTGCAAGTGGGAGTAATTTGTTCCGTTCGCTTCGAGACGGTCGAAGTAGAACCACGTCTCTAATTGTTCACTCTTGGAGACACACTTAAGGGAAATAATAACATGTAGAAAGAACAAAAATGAATCATTGCTCGAGCATCGAAGCAATTCGCAAGAACGAGATTAATATTTTCTGTTATTATTATTTTTTTTTATATCTATATATTGCAAAATACAAAGCTGGTATTTTGCGATGCATGACACTGTCCAAGAGGCTTTATCTTAAAGCACCCTTTAAAGGGGATGAAAGCTAGCGACGATGTGGCAATATTTGCACCATTAAGTTTTTCTTCTTCATATTTTTTTATCATCTTTATGAGAAAACCCTTCGGAAGCAATGTTTGTCATTGGACTTTTGCGTAATGGAATGTCTCCTAAGACCTTCTAAATTTATTAATTAAACTTGATCATAATCTTTCCGAGATAGATTTGTATATAAGCTTTTTATCTCAGAGGGTATAAGCCCTTTATAGTTTAAACAAAAATATGTCAACGTGGATTTTTGAAGTTTTCCTTGAGTCGCGATGCGTGAGAGGAAGATTTATTATACACGCATCCACCATTTCTTCTTTTTCTTCTCCTTTTTTTTATATATATCATATTCACACGAAATAATGAAGAAAGGAAAATTTCGTTTCTCCGTGACGCACCTTATTTCGTCTCTTCATCTTATTTTTTTATATAGCTCCTCCTTTTGCCGCTCGGTTGCTGTTCAAACAATATTGCATTCCTTATCTTTTCCCTTTTGTCTTCTCTCATAAAGGGCTCCCATGATAAATATTAAATAAGGTCTAATTGAAATTCGCCCTCTAGACCATTATTAAATTAAAACTTAATGTCATATTGTTTTTTTTTCTTCTTCCTTATTAAAATATGATATTTTTTATGATCCTTCACAATCAAATTTAAATTGCTGTTATCATACCTAATTTATTTATCTTAATTATACTATTTTTTTAGTAAAAAAATATTTTATTATTTATTTCAATATTTTATTGTGAAAACCATCAATATAATTCAAGTGATATTAAGATTAATTGAAGAATTGATATATTATTTTTTTATCGTTTAATTATCTGATGTCATCTGCATCTCTTCAAGCTTGACCTACTTTCGATATGATGATAAAGCATTTTGTGATTCAAACAATAGTATTTTTTGTCCCATCCTTATTTATGGTAACGGCAAATGCGTATGGTGTTTAATGCAGTTTATTAGAGGTTTAAATTATGGGGAGATGAATATTGATTCATCATTGGAGTTCATAATGCTATAACAGTGTTAACTCACCTTAACGTTCCCATATTTCCAAGTAAAGACGACGACGATGGGTAGGCAACATATGACAACACAGGAGAGTGCCAAAATGGCCGATCTCGTTACCCAGTTCAATGAAACTACGCAGGGACGATCGTCTTCACAGGATTCGCACCCTTCGGGACACGGCAGACACTCGAATATCCCACTCGTCGAGTAATGGTTCTTCTCGCCCTAAAATCAAATATTAATTGCGATCAAGAAACAATGGTTAATTATGACGCTGAGGGAGGATAACCATTAGCGCCATCTCATAATTTTCTTAAATTTAGTCTAAATTCAATCGAATTTATATTAAGCTTCATTCTACGTGATATTTGCCAAGTAAAGTATCAAATAAAACATATAGATTAACAATAAATACAATTCTGTTAACTACTAGTATTTACAGAAGGCAAAGCACTTGACAACTAGGATACATGTACTACTTGTACAAGTAGCTTTTGCAAGTACTTGTACAAGTATTTAATTTTAATTAGTATTACATTATTCAGTATGTATGAGATACAACTCAAGCAAAGGAAGAAAAAGTAGTTATTTGCCAAGTATTGCGTAGTGTGTATGGGTATGATAGTTTTCTGTGGTACTTTCCAAGTAAGTTATTTGAAAAATATGAAATAAAAATGGTACACTAAGAGATAAAGATGAAAATCGTGTAGTTTGCAGAGCGGAGAAGGATTATGCCGGGAGGAATATACATTTGCCTGATAGAACTAGTTGAATTTATCTGAGGGGTTGAGTCACCCTCGCGAAAAGTCGCAGGGAGGAAGGAAGTATTGTGTTATGTGCAAATCGTGAAATATGTGTGTGCAGGGTGTTCTCTACCCTCCTTTGTCAGCCCGGAGCTCATCAATATCATCCCGAATCAAATTCCTTCAAACGCCCTTTGGGAATCGAATATTGGGGAGGTCGGCTCATCGGCAATTAATGTGATTTCCGAACTGCACCGCGCGCAAAGGATAGTAAACATATACACAAACACAAAATAAAATAATGAAAATCTAGATGAAAAATCAGCGAAACCTGAGTCGAGGTGCCGAGATAAATGGTACTTCAAAAACTAATTTCACCGAGTGACGGGGGTGTAGCACGACTTTACCGAATTAATTGTTTCCAAACTAAATTATCGCTTCCGAATGAAATTATTTGTTTTCCGGTGTTTAGAAGGGTTTTCTTTTTACCGGGGTCCGGGAAACGGAATAATGTTGAAACAATATGTCAAACAAAGGGCTGTATGTAGTTCAGCAGCAATAGCCTGAAAATCTAGCAGCCATCCACCACTTCCCTAAAACCGGAAACAAAAGGGCTTAATTGACCCGAAATTGGGAAAACAAGGTTAACACGTTGACGGACTTGTAGCGCAGCAGCTCAAGTGGAAGCGCTCAATTTGATGGAAACCGTTACGATTTTAATAGCCTCTCCACTGTTGCAGCTCCGCCATGCAGTTCAAGAATACTTACGTAATTTTACAATATGCACAAAAGCTCTTTGATCGTACCGTCACGTTTCTTTTTTCTTTCTTCTACAGTTTCACGGTGCATCTTTGGATTTAGATTTGGTGCAGTCTGCAGCGAATGACAGGCAATCCTTTGAGGCGAGGCGAAATTAATTTTCCACTTATTAAATATTAATGAAATCCCCGGAAACCGCACTCTCCCCGGAAATTATTTGATATAAAACAACCGACCCAGCAGCGGCACTTTATCGGGCGGTGTGCCAGATCCCCATAAACCACACCTACAAATTTTCCAATTGATTAAATTTGCTGCGGACATTCAGATTAACCCCACGTGAAAATAATTATTAAATAAATATTAAATATATCAGAATTTCAGATATATCCAACTTTCAGAAAATTTACAGAAATTAACAGTTTTAGGTAATTATAGAACATCTAAGTGTGTAAGATAAAATTATACCGGTTCAGATCAAAATCTCGAAAATCGAATTCCCGACATTCGAAACCTAGACATTGTTAAAATCCCGACACTAAAGATTTTGGTTGTCGGGATTTCGATATAGACCCAAATTATAGACATGTCCACTATGTAGAGCATCAAAGGGTCAAATTTACAGGTAATTTAGTTGGAATTGATTATGCTTGCATTACATAGACGCAGGTAAAACGGCTCATTACAGACACCGTTTAACTTAACCATAGCAATTAGCAGGAGGTGTGTCTTGTCGGATTAGCAGTTTCCAGTTACGAACGCATTCACGAACAAAGGATTAAAGCTCACATCTCTTAGGTGAAAACAATACACCAAATAAATATTATTTAAATACAGCGGATGTTGAAAATACCCATTTGTGTTTTAGCTGCATGTGCGTGCTTTTTTAGATTTTATTTTCGTTTGTTTTGTTCTTTCCTGTTTTTGGTATCCGGTGGTTTTAGCCATCCATTTTCGCATGCAAACGGATGGCATTTATTTATTTATTTGCAAGTTACTTTTATTGTTCAATGTTTGTTTTGCTCAGTTGTTTACGTGTGTTTTTATGTTTTTTACTTTTTGTTTGTTTATGAAAATTTGAAGAATCACCACGACTCTTATATAATGTAGAATGTTTAAAAGATTTGACCTTGATATATATTGCTTTACTTCTTATACGAGTTTGAAAAATATCAATTATAAGCTATTAAAGTTCAAAGAAAAACTTTTGTGTCTTTAAGTTTTCTAGTATTACTCAAAAACCACGCATCCCAATGTTTTAATTTGTAAGTGCTATAGTTTTTATGTACAAATTTGTCAAATTTTAAGAAATATCCTGGTCTATATTTATACACAAATTGTATAAAATGTTCATCTGAAGGAGAAAAACTTACAGGACGTAAAGTTACGAAACACTCGTGTAAATTTAAAATTGTTCTTTTAGAGACGCAGAAATGTATTCTAGGCAGGATCCGCGGCGTAATATTTCCTCTAAATCGCGTAAGCGTTGCGTAATGGCCATCGTTAAGCGCCCGGCGACCCCGCGGAAAGTTCGTAATTAAATTCGCGGCGCCCCCCACCCACGAGGTGCCCTCTGCGCCCCCGGCAGGCTAATGGGTAGCGCCGTGTTTTACGGATTTTCAGCGCTCTTCCTGCCTCCAAATCACATCATTTCTCCCCCCACACACTATTTGGATCAGAGCATCCCACGCAATCCATGACTGCACACGGCACGTCCTGTGGAAATCTACTCCTCGATATCAAATTTACAGAAGAGAACGAACCCCTTGAGTGTACGTTGTTTTTCAGCAAGGAAATCTCAAAAGAAAAATAATGCAGCAAGTGAATAGGGCAAATGCTGGGATGTAAGGGATGTAATAACTGAAAAAAATAATAATTACATCAGTATTACAAAAGTACGAGCAAACAATAATTACATTTATTGATCCGTCCTGAAGCGTACATTTTTCAGGAATTACTAGCCTCGCAAACATCGAAGTTTAACTTTACTAATTCTTGTTGTCATGTTAAATGAGAATTCCATTAAAAGTTAGTTTAAGAAATATTCAAGGTCATGGCGTTTCTTCATATTAATATTATCTGAAGGATAGGTAAAACTTATTATAAACTTGAGCCAATAAGGAAATTATTGCGCTGCAGCAAGTGAAAATGGCAAATGCTGGATTTTTAATGTGATTAAGGGAATAAAAAAATATAATAATTACAATAAACAACAAACATACGAGCAAACAATAATTACATTTATTGACCCGTTCTGAAGCGTAGATTTTTAATCAAATTTTTCCGGAATTACGTGCCTCACAAACATCGATGAGGATGAATTCCGAACAGCGAACACGAAACACGGGACGCAGCTTTTACAAGTAGTCTCTTTAATAACTTGAACAAAGCCTATGCCTATTTGCGTCGCTTTGTTTCTATCGGACAATAGGTTTTCAGATTATGGATTAATGTATTTATTTCTATGCAATATTGCTTTTGTGAACTATGACAATCAGGTAATAAATATCTATTTTAATCATTTACTGAACTTTATTAATAACCTATATATAAAGATGACCTAACATTCAATTTTCGCTCACAAAAATAATGAAAAAGTAATTTCAAATGGAAATATACAAAATTACGAGCTTTCGTTCCACAATTTCGGACGAGAAACGAAATTGTCGTAAGTCGAATACAAAGAGGAGCAGGAATATTTAACAAAAACTATAAAACTTATATATTTCGTTTTTGTCGTAAATGCGAATGGTCGTAACTCGAGAAGTTAGTGTAAAACTTAAAAGGATTTTTAATAGGTCTGTGGTAAAATATCACATATATTTTGCTCTTTCTATTAATATAATTAATATAGTTATTAAGTTAAAAAATATCAATGAAATAAATTAATATATAAGTCATAAATTTGTACATAAACATTTTTTTTTCAATATTTTGAACATAGTAAAAAAATATATGTAAAGTTTAAAAAAAATATATGAAAGTTATTGTGTAAATGAAATATTTGTAACAGCGACAGGTATATATAAATTTTCGATCTTTTGCAGAAAGCGCATCTTCTACATTTATTTTCAACTGTTTCTGTAATGTATTGCTACTAGTTGTCGAACTTTTCTTTCAGTAACTAGTACTACTCTTGTTTTCGCGTAGTTCAACAAGACTTCTTCACGAAGTTCTTTTAGAAATATTCACCGATATTTCGCTACCACTAACTTCCACAAACTGTGGCTTATCTGAATCAGAACAAAAAATATATAAATGTGTGAATTTATTCATAACTGTTATACATATTTTTCTTAAGTAACTGATAATCTGACATATAGAAAATATTGAAAAAAAAATATAAATTAATAAATTAATTATTCAACTAGTCAATAATTAATTTATTAATTTATATCAAGTATAAATGTCAAAAGTTAATCATATTGTCTTAATTAATATTAACTTTTAACTACGTAATTTCATGATGTTATAAATATAAATATGAAATGTAATATTGATATTAAATAAATATAAATATACTCAATAATATTAAATATAGCGGAGGATAACTATCGAAATATTTGTAGTCCTGACCGCAATAATATTTACCTGCGCTGGGCATGGTTATCTCTGGACACTGTAGCAAAGCACGGAATCTGTCATATACTGGAGGTTATGTATAAAAAATTTGCATATCGTAGTTCTGATTTTAACTTGGATTTATATAATACAGTTGATCAGTCGCTTAATCAGGACACATCGTGACCAGTATATTTGACCCGATTAGGCGGCTGGCCCAATAATCCCAAGTTCCATTTCCTTTTGCTCAGTTTTGTTTCCAATCTTTAAGATTTGTCTCTGTTCTTTAAAAATGTTAAAAAAATATAATGTTTTGTCATCATTTTTTCAGTAAAATGTTTCTAAAACAATAAAATATGCTGTGATGATTGAGTATAACAGTTATTATGTAATATATTTTAAATTATATAAGAAGACACAAAGAAATTAATGAAGACTGAAATTTGAATTTGCAACAAAACTGAGCATTTTTACATAACAATTTTGCGGACTTCTTATGATTTATGTTTTTTTTGGAGCACCCTTTTAAGTATAAATTAGCTAATAATATACAATGGGGTTGCGCATGGGCCGACGGAACGATGGCAATAAATATTAAGATTACGTAAGTTACTTTCGAAGCACTGGATGCCGACGGAATTTATGTTCGGCTGAGGTGGTGGTAGAGTAGGAGGGGCTGCTACATGAATTCCAAGAGTTACGTGGAGCAAGAGAGGAAAATAATAAATACGTATTCGAGATGTATGTGTGTGTATGTCTTTATATGTATGTATGCGAGAGGAAACAAATGGCCTTTGGAGATTTGAAATTTCAAGTGATTTGTGAGCGTTCGGGATCATTAAGGTAGGCGCAGATAAGGCGCTAAGGAGTTTACATAACGGTGCCTCGTTGATGCGAGTTTGCATGCATTTTGTTGGGTGGAAGGAAGGCAGATACATACCATCATCAGTTTTTCGTATTCCTCCTCGATCACGGTCCCATTATAGTAACGACGTTCGGCTTTCGTGTCAGGAAAATAATAGCCGCTCCGACACACGCACTTGTAGCTGCCTCGTCTGAAGCCCAATCCAGGAAGCGGCACGCACTGGAACCGAAAATATTCGAGTATAACACGCGATCAAAATGGTATATAATGCGCGGACCACCTCCGCTGATAGGAACACATAGAAAACCCAAAAAAAAAATACCACACCCAACTATAAAAATGACTTAAATTTAAAGATTTTCTTTAGCAATTAATTTTAGATTTTTTCATCCTCATCATAATCCATCCTTTCTTACTTAGCAATGAAATTAAGATTTTTTTTATCCTAATCATAGTCCTTCCAATCATAATCAGATTACCTAATTTTCGCTAATCAAAATTGCTCCATTCTCCTTTTTTCTCTATCTCTCTACCCTTATTGTTTAAATGTTGATTGGCAAGTGGCGTTCCGTTCGTTAGACAAGAGCCACGGCTGCAAGTGATTGCTCCCCCGGATTATTCCTTTAATAGATTTGTCAATTCCCACCCTTGTTAGCAGTTCCAACGATGGCAGTGACTTGAAAGAAAACACGGATTATTCTAATTATTCCCGAAAACATTACATCCTTAAAGAGGAGAAGGAAAACAAACAACTAACTTTAGCCACCCTATTTAACTGGCACTTAATTAGTTGCCGCAAAATGAAATGGTCAGAACTTAATGTATTTTATTTCCTACACAAGATCAAACAATTTATTTTATTTTATTTTATAATTACTTTATAGTATACATAATTAATTGTTTTATAAGTAATACTTTCCTTATATAATCACTTAAAACTTTGATATTCGGAGATTTTTTTTTGTTAACTTAACATTTGGACTTTGATTGATTACTTTATTAATTAACAAATACAAAATTATAAAATATATAGAAATAAATACTTTTGATGCAACGAAATAATGGGAACATAGATGGATGTAATTTTTCGGTTCGATTTCGGTTCGTTCTGTTTTCGTAGGCCGTCCAAATATTTGCGTTACGAAAATGTGGGAATAATGGAAGTCGAAACCGCAATAAGTTAAATTTGCACAACGGAACGAATTCTCTTTCGTGTGGAGGCAGGAGGCACTCATCAAAGGACTCATCAACGGGATTGGCACATGGGCAACAATCGCTGTGGGAAAAGAGTCTTTTGATATGCGTGCATCCGGGACAATCCACTGTTGCGTCACTGTCTGCCACTGACGCTGTCTCACTCGTTCAAATAATTGTTATTGCGAGCATTAAAATATCAACGTTTCACACTGACAGTTTGACAATTTAATTAATTATTCGATTTTACAATCATACGTGTAATTCGATTATTTTTGTCTTCTAATAATCGTAATGACCTTACCTAATGAAATATATAGCTCCATCAAGTATCATTATTAATTTTAAACAAGATTAATATTATATTATAAAAAATAATTAACCTTTTTTTTGTGTTATTCTATAAAAATTCTTGAATATTTTTAATAAACTAGCTGATACAAAATATTCATCGTAATTTTTTTTTCAGTCTTCGCGTATTTTATGAAATTTATCACTTAAACTATGATTGGATTGAATTTTTTTTAAAGAAATACTTGGGCAGGTGCTTTAAATTAATTTCTCAATGGGAATATCCTAAATACATCCCATCCCATTTTTTTGTGTTCGTCCTGAAAAACAAGAAGGATAACTTACATCCGTTGTCCTTTTCTTGCATTTGTCTGATGCTGCGAAGATGTTAAGCTGAGTACTGTCGGCTGGCAAAGGACACTGGTCTATGTCGACCCTTCGCAGATCTATGTCAATACCGCTCGTCCCCCTGAAACGTTACAGAGAAATCACTACTAAAAAAAACTCCTACTTCTCTTTTTTTATATAAATATATATTGTACTGCCGTCTTTATTACAGTCGTCCCGTTATGCACAAAGCACCGCATCGTTCCTTTTTCGCCCGTACCCAAAAGCCCTTCATACCTTTGTACGCAATTGAATCACGCGCTTTTTGCGCACGCCGAAACAATTTGTTACATTTAACTGGCATCTCATCGTCTCTAGGTCCAAACAAACTTTATTTCTGTGTCTCTCCCTTTTTCTCATTCCACACGTGTATTTCTATATGTGTAGGGTCTTTTTGTTACTTCACTCCCTTTCATCTTGCGCATCGCCAAAGGGAACTACGACCCGATGTAAATTAATCCATAGTCCATTTACATTACCTCGCAAAGTGATCACTCAATTATTTTCAGGTAACAAACATATTTTATAAAATTTCTGATTTAAAAATGCTATAACTTTAAAATTTCCTTTCCATATTTACAAAAGCAATTTATTTTAAGCTTTGTAGTTACGAAACAATACAACATCAACATATTATTTAAATTTTAAATACACTTTTATACTGAAGGAATATTTTGTAAAATAGATTTGAAAATTGTGTTGTTTGAATGTTTTTGCAAATTTTGAGAGACACGGTGGAAGCGAAATGAAAGAGCTACAGTGTGTAAAGATTTTTCCGGCAGAACATTTTTCTCTGCGACGGATAATAAAATGGGAATAAACGTTTATACTCTGGAAAAATATATATGTATAGCTTAGATCTCGGAAAATTCCAGTTTTCAAAGAAATGTATATTTTTTTTGTTTCACCGCATACTTGCGGGCAAATGATGAACTCTGGCTCTGCTGAATACTTGTTTCAAAATAATACCTACATTTAATATTTGATACGATAAGCTATATTTTAAGGGCGTATATCAGTCCTTATTCGCGTAATAAAGATTTAGTGGTACTATAATCTGCAATAGGTATAGCTTCGCCAAGAATATTTTCAATTTGAGACTTTGTTGCGCCGTTCTGCATTGGAATTAGGTATATAGGTATATATTCTCCAAAATCAATTCGTTTGTCTTCGGTTTCTTTGTGCGAGAGTTTGGGGAGTTCGGTAATTACCATAAGCATACGCTTCACTGACGTTTTGAAAGTAAGTTAGTAGTTATGATGGTGAGGCTAGGTTTCAGCCAAACTCAATTATGATGATGTATATACCGGAAAAGAGCGAGAGAGTATCAGTGCGAGGATTATTGGATTTGCGGCTCATCCGTTTATTTATTCTATTTAAATTGATGTTGGGTAGCATTAATTGGTGGAAACTAGTTTGATTTACGATAACGTTATGCCGCGTTATTTCTTAACGGGGATATGAAAATACCCGGTAAAAAAGACGCTTGAGAATCACCATTAGTCACCATCAGTTCGCGGCGTGGAGGATAATTGAAATCGATAAAGTGGAACGACTAGGAGTTCGGTGTTTTATTAGCTCGCGTCTGGGTATTCCGAATATAATCCTACCTTTAATTATGCGGTAATGAAAACAAACGTTATCATGCCACAAAACGAGGCAACGGTTTCAATACCAGATCACACGATTCAGCTTTATGGTTGTGCACATGCACGCAGGTAACAAATACTTAGCCTGGCGCATCCACCGCCCTCCCCAGAGATTACAGTTAATTATGTAATTGATTTCAGGTGTATCTTCATAACCCGAGGGATATTCTCTTTTATATGACGGAATGTCATATATTCAATCAGAGCTCATTAAATTTATTTAACATCACCGTATAATTAAATGATTAAAGTTGACATAAAGTTAAATTAGTAAATACTAATGTTGATGTTTGTTTTCATTTATATATAAATAAAATAATAATGTTTATAACAATATTTTTAACTGAATATTTTTTTAAGTTTTGAAAAAACAAATTGATATTACGTTATATGATTTTCGCCACGTATCGAAAAGCTCTTAAATCTTTTTCATCGTTCAATGTTCGCCTATTTATACACGTTATCTCGGAGAAACGGACGTGCATTTCATAAACATTTTCCTTTCCGTTTATATTTTTTTCCCTGGAATTTTCACGATCCTTAGGAAAATAAGGAAACCGGGAGCTTTACGTTCAAAATCCGAATATTTACGCACGGACGTATGGTTATATATTTAGTATTTTGCAGTCCGATATGAATTTATTTTGGAGCAGAGGTGTGTATTTTCCCACGGAGGTGATATTTTTTCGAAACTTCACCTACGTAATCCTCGGGCGTTAAACACAATGGAGTATTACATAAAGCATTGTTTTTGACGATTTTTTGAAGCAAAGCTGTATGGAAAATATTTTCTATTTGTTAAAATAACAGGGACAGGCTCAAACAATTGGACCATTAAAACCATCGATTTGATTGAAACCTGAATTATGTATTGGCCGAGTTAACGCTACGCTTTAACATCGACATATGACAAATAAATAAATAAATGAATATATACGTATATACATTGGATGTGGTGATGAAAGTTCTGTTGTAATGTGTTCCAATACTGAACAGAGTGAACAATCTATAAATATCACTGATTGATGTTCCATGCGGACTTTATTTTATGTCCATTTTAGTTTCGAACCATTTGAAAACTAAAGTATTTATGAACTACATCATTTTATATAACACAGAATGATTAACTACTCAATGCTCTGATCGAATTCAGCGTAACTAATTTATCCATCCTTCAAATCCAGATGTAATTTTTATTGGAAAATATAATTTACTAAAACTTTCATCTCAAAGTTAAATCCAGACAAAAAATGTAACTAGCTTGTATAGATTATAAAAAAAATATTATAGGATTGGGTTTGGCTTATTTAATATAATGTAATGTAATATTTGGATCACGTTCACATGCAAGTCGATACATATTACATTGCCTTTATTACAGCTAAATGAAATTGTGCTACAACCTCGTGACATTTGAAAAAGTTCAACTTGATGAAATGATGAAAATGTGTACAGGAATGAAAAGACTAACAACAAAGTTATTACTGTATAAATTCTATACAAATCCGGCTTCGCTTACGCAGTGCATCTTTGGACAATGGAACAGCACCAATCGATTCATTGGATATTATCCGGAGTTTGCTGAGAAGTAGAAGGAAAATGAAAAAATAAAACACAACGAGATACTCTGATACTCCGACAAGGAGGAAGTAACGGATAAATTGTAAAGAAGTACCCGATTCCGAGATAAATAGAATACAAATTATCGATGCTCAGAAGAAAACGGACTCCATTTGAAATAGTAGGAGGTTTATGCTGCACAGTGTGTTGGTCGTCTTTCAAGCGAGGCTATAAAAGAAGTTTCGGCATTCCGAAGGATGCATTTAAGGACGTCATATTTAGGAATGCTCGAAAGAGATAGAGTCCTGCCGGAGGTGATTAATTTGTTGGGAGCTTATTTTCAAATGGAGAGTTTTCTTTAAACTTGTATTTAAGACGCACTTGTTTGTTTAAATCGAAGGAAGTTGGATTTTAGGGGTGTGAGTAAGAACTTCTGAAGCGTCCAGAGTTCGGGTGTTTCATCAATAGCTTAACCGTAGGTTAATTTTCTCTTTAATTTTCGGTAGATTAAAGTTTTGATGGGGGACTCGCCCTATCCATATTGATTCAGCCTTTAATAACATTTACCTACTTCACTGCTATCAGCATCTCAAATGCAATTTCCTACCACCGTTTATTACGTACATCAACTTTCTTCGTCAATATTTATATTGATACAAGCCGCAACATCTGATTCCAACTACAAACATCCATCCGATGACAAAGCGCTCCGCTATTTGTTCTAGCCAGGTTCAATTAATGAGCCCTAATTAACCTCTCAATATTTAATATTTGTAAATACGTAACAATCCTGTAGTTAACTCGGAATATTGCAATGGCTACGGTACACGATCACAACCCGAAACTTTAGTTAGTTGCATAATTTTTAATTAGATCTGAATTCGAGGAAAAAAAACTTATTCCGCAAACTTCAGTTAACGATCGCTCCGAGCACGACAACGTAAACAGGATTATCCTTGCGTTCCACCCTTATGTTTGTTGCTCAACATTATTCCCCATTTTTTTTTTTTATATATATATCTATAGATCTTTGATGGCCAAAGCCGCACTAAATTTTTATCGCCGACCATTGGATTGTCTTTGAGGAAATCGGAAGTAGTAGTAGAAAAAAATCCGCTCTCAAAGAAAAAAAAATAAGGGGATATCCGAGGCGATTTGGCGTTTTCCTTCGGGGCTACAAAGTAAGGAAGATATCGGTCATCTTTATGAACTAGCATCAAATACATTGATAGTATTATCTTGAGGATGCGTTTAAGAATGGTAGTTTAAGCGGTAATGATTAGGGTTGAAGTTTTGTAAGGGATCTGCTGAATGGTGTAACCTAATTTGGCATGGAGGGAGGATGCTTACAACATATACGTGCATACTCGAGCAGTTATAATATTAAACAGTTTATTCAGTTTGATATAATACTGGGGGGATAAAACTGGACACGGCAGGAATACAGCTGCAAACGAAAATGAATACCCCCGACACTTACGGCCAACTTACATCCTCATTTGAATAACACAACCTACCATTTCACTTTATTACACCGGCACTGCAAAACTTTAAACAAACATTAAACGACCATAAAAACAGAGCCGCCGACGCTAACCAGCCTTTCCCCTTTCTTCCGACCAACATCTTTTATTCATAATTATCCATTTATATTAGCCCTCTCTCTCCACCACCGATGTTATTCCAATCCATAATTATGTGTTTACAAGCTCTGCGTTTTCCCAGCTATGCGTTCTGATTAATCGCGAGCCTTGGATTGGACGACATTAATCACGTTTAGTTTCCAAACTGGAATGGATGGTGTTATGAAATTTTGTTTTGTCCGTAGAAGGAAACTGGAGTCCGAGGACTTTGACCGAATTATGTAAGTATGGTCAACGGTTTAAAGTTTCCTACAGGATAGACGGTAAAGAACACCGAGTGAAATCGGCGGTTTTGAACGGCTAATTACTCCTAGTGTTTCTCAACTTACTATGGTGGATAACCACCAACTTTCATCTCAAAGTTAAAAAATGTTTGATCCTTTGAGGACGGATATTTTTCAAAGTCGCAATGTTGCATAAGATAAGTCTTATGTAATAAGGCAGTAATACATGATGAATACTGTATATATATTTTTTTAACTAGCTTATATAGATTTAAAAAAACTACGGAGGATAACAACGAATACCTAGTTTCTAGCGATCTGACAATTACTCAATTAATTTATAATTAGTTTTGTGCATTACTAATACACCTTTTCCCCTATTTGCAGGACAATTTCGTTAAATAATATACAGTTGAAATTTGCAACTTCATTAAATTAATTCATTTCTACCAACTTATCATCGTTACTCGCGTGACGTCTGAGAAGATATAATGTGTTGTATAATAACATACAAATAGCTATATTTATGTATTTACTAATTTTTATTAGCCCTTATTGAAGAATCATTGAAATATTATAAGAATTTATAATTTTAATGTATATTATAATTGCTGCGTTTGTTGTTGATATTTATGAATTTTTAAATAAAGTTAACTCAAGCATGCAAAGTAAAATGTGAATAATTTATGTATACTGGAGAAGATTAAATCTTTTTAAAGAAAAAAAAAATACTTATGACTAGTGTGTCGAAAGGTAACGTAAGTATAATTATATAAGTTTCTGCTGTAGGCATTAAAAAAATATATGATTTCATTGATTTTAGAAAAAAAATGGGGAATTGGATTATATTTTGAAATCTTAGGAAATGAATATGATTTAAGTGATCAAATCTCTTCATTATTACAAAATAATGGTAATTTAATACGAAAACTTAATGTATATGAATTTGATAAAGTTTTGATTAATTTGAAATGTTTTTGAATATTTTTATTAATGACTTATTCAAATTAGTCTTTAAATTTTTATATTTAAAATAATTTATTAGATATGTTGGATTATATAAATAGATATGTATGAAAAAATGAATTAAGCAGTGGTTTAAACAATTGGGGAGTTTAGCTCTGATTAGGTAGACTCCATTATTGGATTATGGTAATAGCTCCAAACCCTCTGGCATTTAGTTTTTTTTCACCGCGATTTGAGTGGAACGGAATTATGGTTAGCCAGTAAGGATAATAGCTGGTTTCCGCACTAAAATAGCGGATAGCCGTTCGGCAGGCTTAGAGCAGTGAACATTCATCATATCTATTTGCCACCTGACTGCATGATAGCAATTCTGTTTCGCCTGCTGCACAGCAATCGGTTTTAATGATCCATTTCGGAAATCGTGTACCCTTCTGGGTGGATGGAAGTTCGTAGGTTGGGGGTGGTTCGAATGGAAGAGGAGACAGGGTGGGGTTGCTGGAAAGGGACCAAATAAAACAGAGTTTTAATTAAAACGAATTAAGGCATATCTGGAAGGAGTAATTAATTTTATCGAGTTTTATTTCTATGTTACAATTTGCTTGCTCGAAGTGGAAGAGCTTAGGATGGAGGGAATAACCAGGACTCCATCCCCTCACCCGACGCCTTGTATCGGGATTAATGTTTGTCGAGTTTTCCTGCCCAATTTCGTCAGACCTTCTTCATCTCGCAGATCCCCCCCGAGCTTTAAACATTTTTGGATGGGTGTTAATTGATGCTACTCCGTCGAGGCATGGTGTGAGGGTAAAATTGAAAATTTCTCCAGGATCCTTTCTTTCCTGTCAATCGATACGTCATGAAACGGAAGTAATTATGAACACAATGGAAGCTTAGCGAAAATAACTTCGACATGGGGTGGCGAATATTCCAATTTTGTATTGAGTATTTCATGAAATGCGCAACCAGAATATTCGGCGCTGAAATCTTCGATGATGATAATGAAAATATGTACGTTATTCCCTGCGGCTTCTATTAACGTAAGGAATGATAGGCTTTAACAGAAAACAGACAGGAAAAAATATCAATTCATCAGCTTAGTCCTTCTTTAATGTAAATTAATGGATGCCTCCCACTCGGAGATTTACTGAATGCCCCCCTGCGTCAAGGACGAAAGAAGGACGCTTTGAACTTGTTCAACCTGAATCCCCTCTTCGGATGCGAGCTTATACCCTTTATTAATAGCTTAATTTATAATAGTTTGAAGCCTTAGCTTCGATGGAAAACCGCTGAACATTAACAACATTCAAGCTCATACATCAATCCTTTCATAATTTTAAATAAAATAAAATCCACTTATTATAGGATTACTACATTTTCAGATAAGCTTTTTAAACTTTCTATCGACCAGAAGATATTTCTCAAATTTTAAAACTTTAGTAACTTTAGTCCTAAATCTAATATACTGTTTATTGAACTAATACACAAAAGTAGATCGTAAAAACTTTTTTAATTTGTTTAAATTAAACTCCATATAGTATTTAAATATTTTATTTATGTAGATTGTAATGTTTGTAGTAAATTATCTAGAAGTAATATACTTGATAAATTTATATCCTTTGTTTGAGAAATCAAGTTTCTATCGACCAGTTGGAATAATGTCTCAGTGGCAGTGACGTTATATGGCTTTTGTAAATTGCCGGGATTTTCGGAAGACGTCATCTGGGAAACAAATCGCGGAAACTTGTAACGTGTCATGTACAGAGAAACGCGCGAACTGCGGCTGTATAAGTGGCCGGAAAATTTTGCGAAAAACTGCTGCTGTCGCTGAACGAAAGGATAGTAGTAACAAAAAGGAAAATACAAAAAAAGGAGCAAAACGGTGTAGACGGAAGGAGCAGCTATTTCTCAGACCTGTCACATTTATAAAACTCTTCTGCGGTCCACGGAACCATAATCCTTAACCTTGAACTGAAATTTCAGTCGCGCGCGTCCCATGATCAATAGCTATGTTTTTTTGTTGGTTGTTGATCAGGAGTTCGTATCCTGAATTAAGGTAATTATCGGAGGTGGATCGGTTTACGCAAGGGTAATATTGTAGGATGACAGCGTATCACAACTACTCGTATAAAGTGTTTCCCTATTTACTTTGTCATAACAAGCGTTTCCTCATGTAAGTACACTTGCTTTACAGGAGTGTCTTGAGATGGTTACAATATCAAATTATTAACACAAAGCACTGATATTCGCTTTACCTGAAATGTCTTTAGGTCAAATGAAACTTTTTTTAATAACAGATGAATTCCATTATTTCTTTATGTTATTACATAATTTTTTTATTACATTGCATTTTTTAATTAATAATTAATCTGTTAACTAATGAATAAGTGTATAAATATATAAGAATGATTGATATAGAATTTACAAAAAATTAGCAAGAATGATTGAAAATGAAAAAGAAAACGACAAAAATAAAAAAAAATATATTTGTTGAAATACTGAAAAGTTGAAGTACAAAAAGACCAAATTAGTATATTTACAAAGTTTCTAATTATTTAATGCACCATT